>NW_024470875.1:363626-573626 GCF_017639515.1 Carcharodon carcharias
GACAGAGGGAGAGAGACAGAGGGAGAGAGAGAGAGTGACAGAGGGAGAGAGAGAGAGCCAGTGAGAGACAGAGAGAGAGAGAGAGACAGAGACAGAGACAGAGAGACAGAGACAGAGGGAGAGAGAGAGAGACAGACAGACAGAGAGAGAGACAGAGAGAGAGAGAGAGAGACAGAGACAGAGAGAGAGACAGAGGGAGAGAGAGAGAGAGACAGAGAGACAGACAGAGAGAGAGAGAGAGAGACAGAGGGACATGGAGCAATAGAAGGTGAGAGATGGGGGAGAGTGAGACAGGGACAGACAGAGGGTTGGATAGACGGAGAGAAAGAGGAAAGGAGAGAGAGAGCGAGAGGGAGACACAGTTGCTTTGAGGTCAGTAGAGGCTCTGGAGTGTGAGGCTCCACCACTGGTGTTTCACAGAGACTGTAGCTAATACAGCTGATTCGGAACAAGCAGCAGACATCCAGCGGCTGGAGAGGGGAGCTGGGGGCCAGGGCTTGCAGAGGGGCTATGTTGGCAGATTGGGAGTGGTGGCGCTCCATCACTAGGTGTCAGTGTGAGAGTGAGCTGTGAGCCGAAGGAGGAGTGAGTGCAACAGGAGAGACACACAAGGTAAGGGCTGTGGGAGACAGGCTGTCTGGACAATACATCGCTCCGCGTGAGTGCTCACATTACCCAGGGGGAGGCTGGGATTGTTCTCCTTAGAGCAGAGAAGGTTAAGGGAGGGCGGGGGGGAGATTGAATTGAGACGTTCAAAATCACGAAGGGAGGGGGTTTGGGTAGAGTAGATAGGGAGAGACTGTTTCCAGTGGTGGGAGGGTCGGTAACCAGAGGGGACACAGATTGAAGAGAATCAGTAACAGCACCAGAGGGACACACGTTGAATAGAGAGTGCTGCACTGTCGGAGGGTCAGTGCTGAGGGAGCGCCGCACTGTCGGAGGGTCAGTGCTGAGGGAGCGCCGCACTGTGTGAGGGTCAGTGCTGAGGGAGTGCTGCACTGTCGGAGGGTCAGTGCTGAGGGAGCGCTGCACTGTCGGAGGGTCAGCGCTGAGGGAGTGCCGCACTGTCAGAGGGTCAGCGCTGAGGGAGCGCCGCACTGTCGGAGGGTCAGCGCTGAGGGAGCGCCGCACTGTCGGAGGGTCAGCGCTGAGGGAGCACCGCACTGTCAGAGGGTCAGCGCTGAGGGAGAGCCGCATTGTCGGAGGGTCAGTACTGAGAAAGCGCCGCACTGTCGGAGGGTCAGCGCTGAGGGAGTGCTGCACTGTCAGAGGGTCAGCGCTGCACTGTCGGAGGGTCAGTGCTGAGGGAGCGCCGCACTGTCGAAGGGTCAGCGCTGAGGGAGCGCCGCACTGTCGGAGGGTCAGTGCTGAGGGAGCGCTGCACTGTGGGAGGGTCAGCGCTGAGGGAGTGCAGCACTGTCAGAGGGTCAGTGGTGAGGGAGCGCCGCACTAACAGTGTAGAGGGAGCTTTACTCTATATCTAACCCCGTGCTGTACCTGTCCTGGGAGTGTTTGATGGGGACGGTGTAGAGGGAGCTTTACTCTGTATCTAACCCCGTGCTGTACCTGTCCTGGGAGTGTTTGATGGGGACAGTGTAGAGGGAGATTTACTCTGTATCTAACCCCGTGCTGTACCTGTCCTGGGAGTGTTTGATGCGGACGGTGTAGAGGGAGCTTTACTCTGTATCTAACCCCGTGTTGTAAAACATCACACCTTAAAGATTGAATAGCAGGGAACGCTCATGACTGTGTGTTTTACATTGTCTCGGGAGGAGATCGTAGCAGCGACGCCCTGAGACTGTCTGCTTTACGATGTTTTGGGAAGAGATCGTAACAGCGATGCCCTGTGACTGTGTGTTTTATGATATGTCGGGAGGAGATCGTAACAGCGATGCCCTGAGACTGTGTGCTTTACGATGTTTTGGGAAGAGATCGTAACAGCGATGCCCTGTGACTGTGTGCTTTAGGATGTTTCGGGAGGAGATCGTAACAGCGATGCCCCGAGACTATGTGTTTTAAGATGTTTCGGGAGGAGATCGTAACAGCGATGCCCCGAGACTGTGTACTTTATGATGTTTCAGGAAGAGATCGTAACTGCGATGCCCCGAGACTGTGTGCTTTATGATGTTTCAGGAAGAGATCGTAACAGCGATGCCCTGAGACTGTGTGTTTTATGATGTGACAGGAGGAGATCATAACAGTGATGCCCTGAAACTGTGTGTTTTATGATGTGTCGGGAGGAGATCGTAACAGTGATGCCCTGAGACTGTGTGTTTTATGATGTTTCAGGAAGAGATCGTAACAGCGATGCCCTGAGACTGTTTGTTTCATGATATTTCAGGGAGAGATTGTAACAGCGAAGCCCTGAGACTGTGTGTTTTATGACGTTTCAGGGAGAGATCGTAACAGCGATGCCCTGAGACTGTGTGCTTTGCGATGTTTCGGGGAGAGATCGTAACAGCAATGCCCCGAGACTGTGTGTTTTATGATGTTTCAGGAAGAGATCGTAACAGCGATGCCCTGAGACTGTGTGTTTTATGATGTTTCAGGGAGAGATCGTAACAGCAATGCCCTGAGACTGTGTGCTTTACGATGTTTCAGGGAGAGATCGTAACAGCGATGCCCTGAGACTGTGTGCTTTACGATGTTTCAGGGAGAGATCGTAACAGCGATGCCCTGAGACTGTGTGCTTTATGATGTTTCAGGGAGAGATCGTAACAGCGATGCCCTGAGACTGTGTGCTTCATGATGTTTCAGGAAGAGATCGTAACAGCGATGCCCTGAAACTGTGTGCTTTGCAATGTTTCGGGGCAAGATCGTAACAGCGATGCCCCGAGACAGTGTGCTTTACGATGTTTCAGGTAGAGATCGTAACAGCGATGCCCTGTGACTGTGTGCGTTACGATGTTTCGGGAAGAGATCGTAACAGCGATGCCCTGAGACTGTGTGTTTCATGATGTTTCAGGAAGAGATTGTAACAGCGATGCCCTGAGACTGTGTGCTTTACGATGTTTCGGGAAGAGATCGTAACAGCGATGCCCTGTGACTGTGTGCTTTACGATGTTTCGGGAGGAGATTGTAACAGCGATGCCCTGAGACTCTTTTTTTTATGATGTTTCAGTAAGAGATCGTAACAGCGATGCCCTGAGACTGTGTGCTTTAAGATGTTTCAGGAAGAGATCGTAACAGCGATGCCCTGAGACTCTGTGTTTTATGATTTTTCAGGGAGAGATCGTAATGGCGATGCCCTGAGACTGCGTGTTTTATGATGTTTCAGGGAGAGATCGTAACAGCGATGCCCTGAGACTGTGTGTTTTATGATATTTCAGGAAGAGATCGTAACTGCAATGCAACGTGACTGTGTGCTTTATGATTTTTCAGGGAGAGATCTTAACAGCGATGCCCTGAGACAGTGTGCTTTATGATGTTTCAGGGAGAGATCGTAACAGCGATGCCCTGAGACAGTGTGTTTTATGATGTTTCAGGGAGAGATCGTAACAGCTATGCCCCGAGACTCAGTGCTTTACGATGTTTTGGGAAGAGATCGTAACAGCGATGCCCTGAGACTGTGTGTTTTATGATGTTTTGGGAAGAGATCGTAACAGAGATGCCCTGAGACTGTGTGTTATATGATGTTTTGGGGACTGATCATAACAGAGATGCCCTGAGACTGTGTGTTTTATGATGTTTCAGGAAGAGATCGTAACAACGATGCCCTGAGACTGTGTGTTTTATGATGTTTCAGGAAGAGATCGTAACAGCGATGCCCTGAGACTGTGTGCTTTATGATGTTTCGGGAAGAGATCGTAACAGAGATGCCCTGAGACTGTGTGTTATATGATGTTTTGGGGACTGATCATAACAGCGATGCCCTTAGACTGTGTGTTTTATGATGTTTCGGGGAGTGATCGTAACAGCGATGCCCTGAGACTGTGTGTTTTATGATGTTTCAGGAAGAGATCGTAACAGCGATGTCCTGAGACTGTGTGTTTTATGATGTTTCGCGGAGTGATCGTAACAGCGATGCCCTTAGACTGTGTGTTTTATGATGTTTCGGGGAGTGATCGTAACAGCAATTCCCTGAGACTGTGTGTTTTATGATGTTTCAGGAAGAGATCGTAACAGCGATGCCCTGAGACTGTGTGTTTTATGATGCTTCAGGAAGAGATCGTAACAGCGATGCCCTGAAACTGTGTGCTTTGCAATGTTTCGGGGCGAGATCGTAACAGCGATGCCCCGAGACAGTGTGCTTTACGATGTTTCAGGAAGAGATCGTAACAGCGATGCCCTGTGACTGTGTGCGTTACGATGTTTCGGGAAGAGATCGTAACAGCGAAGCCCTGAGACTGTGTGTTTCATGATGTTTCGGGAGGAGATTGTAGCAGCGATGCCCTGAGACTCTTTTTTTTATGATGTTTCAGTAAGACATCGTAACAGCGATGCCCTGAGACTGTGTGCTTTAAGATGTTTCAGGAAGAGATCGTAACAGCTATGCCCTGAGACTCTGTGTTTTATGATTTTTCAGGGAGAGATCGTAATGGCGATGCCCTGAGACTGTGTGTTTTATGATATTTCAGGAAGAGATCGTAACTGCAATGCCAGGTGACTGTGTGCTTTATGATTTTTCAGGGAGAGATCTTAACAGCGATACCCTGAGACAGTGTGCTTTATGATGTTTCAGGGAGAGATCGTAACAGCGATGCCCTGAGACTGTGTGTTTTATGATGTTTCAGGGAGAGATCGTAACAGCTATGCCCCGAGACTCAGTGCTTTACGATGTTTTGGGAAGAGATCGTAACAGCGATGCCCTGAGACTGTGTGTTTTATGATGTTTCGGGAAGAGATCGTAACAGAGATGCCCTGAGACTGTGTGTTATATGATGTTTTGGGGACTGATCATAACAGAGATGCCCTGAGACTGTGTGTTTTATGATGTTTCAGGAAGAGATCGTAACAACGATGCCCTGAGACTGTGTGTTTTATGATGTTTCAGGAAGAGATCGTAACAGCGATGCCCTGAGACTGTGTGCTTTATGATGTTTCGCGGAGTGATCGTAACAGCGATGCCCTTAGACTGTGTGTTTTATGATGTTTCGGGGAGTGATCGTAACAGCGATGCCCTGAGACTGTGTGTTTTATGATGTTTCAGGAAGAGATCGTAACAGCGATGCCCTGAGACTGTGTGCTTTATGATTTTTCGGGGAGTGATTGTAACTGCGATGCCCTGAGACTGTGTGCTTTATGATGTTTCGCGGAGTGATCGTAACAGCGATGCCCTTAGACTGTGTGTTTTATGATGTTTCGGGGAGTGATCGTAACAGCGATGCCCTGAGACTGTGTGTTTTATGATGTTTCAGGAAGAGATCGTAACAACGATGCCCTGAGACTGTGTGTTTTATGATGTTTCAGGAAGAGATTGTAACAGCGATGCCCTGAGACTGTGTGTTTTATGATGCTTCAGGAAGAGATCGTAACAGCGATGCCTGAGACTGTGTGCTTTACGATGTTTCAGGGAGAGATCGTAACAGCGATGCCCTGAGACTGTGTGCTTTACGATATTTCAGGGAGAGATCATAACAGCGATGCCCTGAGACTGTGTGCTTTATGATGTTTCAAGGAGAGATCGTAACAGCGATGCCCTGAGACTGTGTGCTTCATGATGTTTCAGGAAGAGATCGTAACAGCGATGCCCTGAAACTGTGTGCTTTGCAATGTTTCGGGGCGAGATCGTAACAGTGATGCCCCGAGACAGTGTGCTTTACAATGTTTCAGGAAGAGATTGTTACAGCGATGCCCTGTGACTGTGTGCGTTACGATGTTTCGGGAAGAGATCGTAACAGTGATGCCCTGAGACTGTGTGCTTCATGATGTTCCAGGAAGAGATCGTAACAGCGATGCCCTTAAACTGTGTGCTTTGCAATGTTTCGGGGCGAGATCGTAACAGCGATGCCCTGTGACTGTGTGCTTTACGATGTTTCGGGAGGAGATCGTAGCAGCGATGCCCTGAGACTCTGTGTTTTATGATGTTTCAGGAAGAAATCGTAACAGCGATGCCCTGAGACTGTGTGCTTTAAGATGTTTCAGGAAGAGATCGTAACAGCGATGCCCTGAGACTGTGTGTTTTATGATGTTTCAGGAAGAGATCGTAACTGCGATGCCACGTGACTGTGTGCTTTATGATTTTTCAGGGAGAGATCTTAACAGCGATGCCCTGAGACAGTGTGCTTTATGATGTTTCAGGAAGAGATCATAACTTCAATGCCACGTGACTGTGTGCTTTATGATTTTTCAGGGAGAGATCGTAACAGCGATGCCCTGAGACTGTGTGCTTTATGATGTTTCAGGAAGGGATTGTAACAGCGATGCCCTGAGACTCTGGGTTTTATGATGTTTTGGGAAGAGATTGTAACAGCGATGCCCTGAGACTGTGTGTTTTATGATGTTTCAGGGAGAGATCGTAACAGCAATGCCCTGAGACTGTGTGTTTTATGATGTTTCAGGGAGAGATTGTAACAGCGATGCCCTGAGATTGTGTGGTTTATGATGTTTCGGGAAGGGATCGTAACAGCGATGCCCTGAGACTCTGTGTTTTATGATGTTTCAGGAGGAGATCGTAACAGTGATGCCCTGAGACTGTGTGTTTTATGATGTTTCAGGAAGAGATCGTAACAGCAATGCCCTGAGACTGTGTGTTTTATGATGTTTCAGGAAGGGATCGTAACAGCGATGCCCTGAGACTGTGTGCTTTATGATGTTTCAGGGAGAGATCGTAACAGCGATGCCCTGAGACTGTGTGTTTTATGATGTTTCGGGGAGTGATCGTAGCAGCGATGCTCTGAGACTGTGTGTTTTATGATGTTTCGGGGAGAGATCGTAACAGCGATGCCCCGAGACTCAGTACTTTACGATGTTTCGGGAAGAGATCGTAACAGCGATGCCCTGAGACTGTGTGTTTTATGATGTTTCGGGAAGAGATCGTAACAGAGATGCCCTGAGACTGTGCGTTATATGATGTTTCGGGGACTGATTGTAACAGAGATGCCCTGAGACTGTGTGTTTTATGATGTTTCAGGAAGAGATCGTAACAGCGATGCCCTGAGACTGTGTGTTTTATGATGTTTCAGGAAGAGATCGTAACAGCGATGCCCTGAGACTGTGTGTTTTATGATGTTTCAGGAAGAGATCATAACAGCGATGCCCTGAGACTGTGTGTTTTATGATGTTTCAGGAAGAGATCGTAACAGCGATGCCCTGAGACTGTGTGCTTTATGATTTTTCGGGGAGTGATCGTAACTGCGATGCCCTGAGACTGTGTGCTTTATGATGTTTCACGGAGTGATCGTAACAGCGATGCCCTTAGACTGTGTGTTTTATGATGTTTCAGGAAGAGATCGTAACAGCGATGCCCTGAGACTGTGTGTTTTATGATGTTTCAGGAAGAGATCGTAACAGCGATGCCCTGAGACTGTGTGTTTTATGATGTTTCAGGAAGAGATCGTAACAGCGATGCCCTGAGACTGTGTGCTTTATGATGTTTCAGGGAGAGATCGTAACAGCGATGCCCTGAGACTGTGTGCTTTACGATGTTTCAGGGAGAGATCGTAACAGCGATGCCCTGAGACTGTGTGCTTTATGATGTTTCAGGGAGAGATCGTAACAGCGATGCCCTGAGACTGTGTGCTTCATGATGTTTCAGGAAGAGATCGTAACAGCGATGCCCTGAAACTGTGTGCTTTGCAATGTTTCGGGGCAAGATCGTAACAGCGATGCCCCGAGACAGTGTGCTTTACGATGTTTCAGGAAGAGATCGTAACAGCGATGCCCTGTGACTGTGTGCGTTACGATGTTTCGGGAAGAGATCGTAACAGCGATGCCCTGAGACTGTGTGTTTCATGATGTTTCAGGAAGAGATTGTAACAGCGATGCCCTGAGACTGTGTGCTTTACGATGTTTCGGGAAGAGATCGTAACAGCGATGCCCTGTGACTGTGTGCTTTACGATGTTTCGGGAGGAGATTGTAACAGCGATGCCCTGAGACTCTTTTTTTTATGATGTTTCAGTAAGAGATCGTAACAGCGATGCCCTGAGACTGTGTGCTTTAAGATGTTTCAGGAAGAGATCGTAACAGCGATGCCCTGAGACTCTGTGTTTTATGATTTTTCAGGGAGAGATCGTAATGGCGATGCCCTGAGACTGCGTGTTTTATGATGTTTCAGGGAGAGATCGTAACAGCGATGCCCTGAGACTGTGTGTTTTATGATATTTCAGGAAGAGATCGTAACTGCAATGCAACGTGACTGTGTGCTTTATGATTTTTCAGGGAGAGATCTTAACAGCGATGCCCTGAGACAGTGTGCTTTATGATGTTTCAGGGAGAGATCGTAACAGCGATGCCCTGAGACAGTGTGTTTTATGATGTTTCAGGGAGAGATCGTAACAGCTATGCCCCGAGACTCAGTGCTTTACGATGTTTTGGGAAGAGATCGTAACAGCGATGCCCTGAGACTGTGTGTTTTATGATGTTTTGGGAAGAGATCGTAACAGAGATGCCCTGAGACTGTGTGTTATATGATGTTTTGGGGACTGATCATAACAGAGATGCCCTGAGACTGTGTGTTTTATGATGTTTCAGGAAGAGATCGTAACAACGATGCCCTGAGACTGTGTGTTTTATGATGTTTCAGGAAGAGATCGTAACAGCGATGCCCTGAGACTGTGTGCTTTATGATGTTTCGGGAAGAGATCGTAACAGAGATGCCCTGAGACTGTGTGTTATATGATGTTTTGGGGACTGATCATAACAGCGATGCCCTTAGACTGTGTGTTTTATGATGTTTCGGGGAGTGATCGTAACAGCGATGCCCTGAGACTGTGTGTTTTATGATGTTTCAGGAAGAGATCGTAACAGCGATGCCCTGAGACTGTGTGTTTTATGATGTTTCGCGGAGTGATCGTAACAGCGATGCCCTTAGACTGTGTGTTTTATGATGTTTCGGGGAGTGATCGTAACAGCAATTCCCTGAGACTGTGTGTTTTATGATGTTTCAGGAAGAGATCGTAACAGCGATGCCCTGAGACTGTGTGTTTTATGATGCTTCAGGACGAGATCGTAACAGCGATGCCCTGAAACTGTGTGCTTTGCAATGTTTCGGGGCGAGATCGTAACAGCGATGCCCCGAGACAGTGTGCTTTACGATGTTTCAGGAAGAGATCGTAACAGCGATGCCCTGTGACTGTGTGCGTTACGATGTTTCGGGAAGAGATCGTAACAGCGAAGCCCTGAGACTGTGTGTTTCATGATGTTTCGGGAGGAGATTGTAGCAGCGATGCCCTGAGACTCTTTTTTTTATGATGTTTCAGTAAGACATCGTAACAGCGATGCCCTGAGACTGTGTGCTTTAAGATGTTTCAGGAAGAGATCGTAACAGCTATGCCCTGAGACTCTGTGTTTTATGATTTTTCAGGGAGAGATCGTAATGGCGATGCCCTGAGACTGTGTGTTTTATGATATTTCAGGAAGAGATCGTAACTGCAATGCCAGGTGACTGTGTGCTTTATGATTTTTCAGGGAGAGATCTTAACAGCGATGCCCTGAGACAGTGTGCTTTATGATGTTTCAGGGAGAGATCGTAACAGCGATGCCCTGAGACTGTGTGTTTTATGATGTTTCAGGGAGAGATCGTAACAGCTATGCCCCGAGACTCAGTGCTTTACGATGTTTTGGGAAGAGATCGTAACAGCGATGCCCTGAGACTGTGTGTTTTATGATGTTTCGGGAAGAGATCGTAACAGAGATGCCCTGAGACTGTGTGTTATATGATGTTTTGGGGACTGATCATAACAGAGATGCCCTGAGACTGTGTGTTTTATGATGTTTCAGGAAGAGATCGTAACAACGATGCCCTGAGACTGTGTGTTTTATGATGTTTCAGGAAGAGATCGTAACAGCGATGCCCTGAGACTGTGTGCTTTATGATGTTTCGCGGAGTGATCGTAACAGCGATGCCCTTAGACTGTGTGTTTTATGATGTTTCGGGGAGTGATCGTAACAGCGATGCCCTGAGACTGTGTGTTTTATGATGTTTCAGGAAGAGATCATAACTTCAATGCCACGTGCCTGTGTGCTTTATGATTTTTCAGGGAGAGATCGTAACAGCGATGCCCTGAGACTGTGTGCTTTATGATGTTTCAGGAAGAGATCATAACTTCAATGCCACGTGACTGTGTGCTTTATGATTTTTCAGGGAGAGATCGTAACAGCGATGCCCTGAGACTGTGTGCTTTATGATGTTTCAGGAAGGGATTGTAACAGCGATGCCCTGAGACTCTGGGTTTTATGATGTTTTGGGAAGAGATTGTAACAGCGATGCCCTGAGACTGTGTGTTTTATGATGTTTCAGGAAGAGATCATAACTTCAATGCCACGTGACTGTGTGCTTTATGATTTTTCAGGGAGAGATCGTAACAGCGATGCCCTGAGACTGTGTGCTTTATGATGTTTCAGGAAGGGATTGTAACAGCGATGCCCTGAGACTCTGGGTTTTATGATGTTTTGGGAAGAGATTGTAACAGCGATGCCCTGAGACTGTGTGTTTTATGATGTTTCAGGGAGAGATCGTAACAGCAATGCCCTGAGACTGTGTGTTTTATGATGTTTCAGGGAGAGATTGTAACAGCGATGCCCTGAGATTGTGTGGTTTATGATGTTTCGGGAAGGGATCGTAACAGCGATGCCCTGAGACTCTGTGTTTTATGATGTTTCAGGAGGAGATCGTAACAGTGATGCCCTGAGACTGTGTGTTTTATGATGTTTCAGGAAGAGATCGTAACAGCAATGCCCTGAGACTGTGTGTTTTATGATGTTTCAGGAAGGGATCGTAACAGCGATGCCCTGAGACTGTGTGCTTTATGATGTTTCAGGGAGAGATCGTAACAGCGATGCCCTGAGACTGTGTGTTTTATGATGTTTCGGGGAGTGATCGTAGCAGCGATGCTCTGAGACTGTGTGTTTTATGATGTTTCGGGGAGAGATCGTAACAGCGATGCCCCGAGACTCAGTACTTTACGATGTTTCGGGAAGAGATCGTAACAGCGATGCCCTGAGACTGTGTGTTTTATGATGTTTCGGGAAGAGATCGTAACAGAGATGCCCTGAGACTGTGCGTTATATGATGTTTCGGGGACTGATTGTAACAGAGATGCCCTGAGACTGTGTGTTTTATGATGTTTCAGGAAGAGATCGTAACAGCGATGCCCTGAGACTGTGTGTTTTATGATGTTTCAGGAAGAGATCATAACAGCGATGCCCTGAGACTGTGTGTTTTATGATGTTTCAGGAAGAGATCGTAACAGCGATGCCCTGAGACTGTGTGCTTTATGATTTTTCGGGGAGTGATCGTAACTGCGATGCCCTGAGACTGTGTGCTTTATGATTTTTCGGGGAGTGATCGTAACAGCGATGCCCTTAGACTGTGTGTTTTATGATGTTTCAGGAAGAGATCGTAACAGCGATGCCCTGAGACTGTGTGTTTTATGATGTTTCAGGAAGAGATCGTAACAGCGATGCCCTGAGACTGTGTGTTTTATGATGTTTCAGGAAGAGATCGTAACAGCGATGCCCTGAGACTGTGTGTTTTATGATGTTTCAGGAAGAGATCGTAACAGCGATGCCCTGAGACTGTGTGCTTTATGATGTTTCAGGGAGAGATCGTAACAGCGATGCCCTGAGATTGTGTGTTTTATGATGTTTCGGGGAGTGATCGTAACAGCGATGCCCTGAGACTGTGTGTTTTATGATGTTTTGCGGAGTGATCGTAACAGCGATGCCCTGAGACTGTGTGCTTTATGATGTTTCAGGGAGAGATTGTAACAGCGATGCCCTGAGACTGTGTGCTTTACGATGTTTCGGGGAGAGATCGTAACAGTGATGCCCTGAGACTGAGTGTTTTATGATGTTTCGGGAAGAGATCGTAACAGCAATGCCCTGAGACTGTGTGTTTTATGATGTTTCGGGGAGTGATCGTAACAGCGATGCCCTGAGACTGTGTGTTTTATGATGTTTTGGGGAGTGATCGTAACAGCGATGCCCTGAGACTGTGTGTTTTATGATGTTTCAGGAAGAGATGGTAAGAGTGAGGGGTGAAATTTTGAAGCGGGTGCAGGAGCAGAATGACCTGGCTGTATCTGTGCATAGGTCATTGAAGGTGTAGGACAGGTAGAGAGAGCTGATTAAGCCTATAGTATTCTGAGCTTTATTAATAGAGGCATTGATTACAAGAGCAGGGAGGTTATGCTGAATTTATATAAGACCCTCTTTAGAACTCAGCTGGAGTATTGTGTACAGTTCTGTATACCTCCAGGATGTGAACACATTGGAGAGAGTGCAGAAGAGGATTACCAGAATGGTTCCAGGGATGAGAAACTTCAGTTACAAAGATCGATTGGAGAGATTGGGACTGTTCTTCTTGGAGCGAAGGAGTCTGAGAGGAGATTTGATAGAGATGTTCAAAATCATGAGGGGGCTGGGCATAGATGACTTTGTGGGGATGACTATGTGGGGGGTAGGATTATTAAGTTTGCGGATGATACAAAGATTGGCAGGTTGGTTAATAGTGAGGTTGAGTGTCTTGGGCTACAGGAAGATATAGACGGGATGGTCAAATGAGCAGATAAGTGGCAGATGGAATTTAACCCTGAAAAGTGTGAGGTGATACACTTTGGAAGGAATAATTGGACAAAGGAGTATTCAATGAATGAAATGACACTAGGAAGTTGTGAGGAACAAAGGGACCTTGGCGTGTGTGTCCATAGATCTCTGAAGGCAGAGGGGCATGTTAGTTGGGTGGTGAAAAAGGCATATGGGACACTTGCCTTTATCAATCGAGGCATAGATTACAAAAGTAGGGAGGTCATGTTGGAGTTGTATAGGACCTTGGTGAGGCCACAGCTGGAGTACTGTGTGCAGTTCTGGTCGCCACATTATAGGAAGGATGTGATTGCACTGGAGAGGGTGCAGAGGAGATTCATCAGGATGTTGCCTGGGATGAAACATTTAAGTTATGAAGAGAGGTTGGATAGACTTGGGTTGTTTTTGTTGGAGCAGAGAAGACTGAGGGCGACCCTGATCGAGGTGTACAAGATTATGAGGGGCATGGACATGGTGGATAGGGAGCAGCTGTTCCTCTTAGTTGAAGGGTCAGTCACGAGGTGACATAAGTTCAAGGTGAGGGGCAGGAGGTTTAGGGAGGGATTTGAGGAGAACCTTTTTTACCCAGAGGGTGGTGAGGGTCTGGAATGCGCTGCCTGGGAGGGTGGTGCAGACAGGGTCAATCGAGTTGTTAGGATCAGGAATGCGCTGCCTGAGAGTTTGGGGGAGACAGGGTCAATCGAGGTGTTAGGGTCTGGAATGTGCTGCCTGAGAGTGTGGTGGAGACAGGTTCAATCGAGGTGTTAGGGTCTGGAATGTGCTGCCTGAGAGTGTGGTGGAGACAGGGTCAATCGAGGAGTTAGGATCTGGAATGCGCTGCCTGAGAGTGTGGGGAATACAGGTTCAATTGAGGCGTTAGGGCCTGGAATGCGCTGCCTGAGAGTCTGGTGGAGACAGGGTCAATCGAGGTGTTAGGGTCTGTAATGTGCTGCCTGAGAGTGTGGTGGAGACCAGTTCAATCGAGGCGTTAGGGTCTGGAATGTGCTGCCTGAGAGTGTGGTGGAGACAGGTTCAATCGAGGCGTTAGGGTCTGGAATGTGCTGCCTGAGAGTGTGGGGGAGACAGGGTCAATCGAGGCGTTAGGGTCTGGAATGTGCTGCCTGAGAGTGTGGTGGAGACATGGTCATTCGAGGTGTTAGGTTCTGGAATGCGCTGCCTGAGAGTGTGGGGGAGACAAGTTCAATCGAGGCGTTAGGATCTGGAATGTGTTGCCTGAGAGTGTGGGGAAGACAGGTTCAATCGAGGCGTTAGGATCTGGAATGTGTTGCCTGAGAGTGTGGGGGCAACAGGGTCAATCGAGGTGTTAGGATCTGGAATGTGTTTCCTGAGAGTGTGGGGAAGACAGGTTCAATCGAGGCGTAAGGGTCTGGAATGTGCTGCCTGAGAGTGTGGTGGAGATAGGGTCAATCGAGGCGTTAGGGTCTGGAATGCGATACCTGAGAGTGTTGTGGAGACAGGGTCAATTGAGGCGTTAGGATCTGGAATGTGTTGCCTGAGAGTGTGGGGGCAACAGGGTCAATCGAGGTGTTAGGATCTGGAATGTGTTCCTGAGAGTGTGGGGAAGACAGGTTCAATCGAGGCGTAAGGGTCTGGAATGTGCTGCCTGAGAGTGTGGTGGAGACAGGTTCAATCGAGGCGTTAGGATCTGGAATGCACTGCCTGAGAGTGTGGTGGAGACAGGGTCATTCGAGGCGTTAGTATCTGGAATGTGCTGCCTGAGAGTGTGGGGGAGACAGGGTCAATCGAGGCATTAGGATCTGGAATGTGCTGCCTGAGAGTGTGGGGAAGACAAGTTCAATCGAGGCGTTAGGGTCTGGAATGTGCTGCCTGAGAGTGTGGGGAAGACAGGTTCAATCGAGGCGTTAGGATCTGGAATGTGCTGCCTGAGAGAGTGGGGAAGACAGGTTCAATCGAGGCGTTAGGATCTGGAATGTGTTGCCTGAGAGTGTGGGGAAGACAGGTTCAATCGAGGCGTAAGGGTCTGGAATGCACTGCCTGAGAGTGTGGGGGAGACAAGTTCAATCGAGGCGTTAGGATCTGGAATGTGTTGCCTGAGAGTGTGGGGAAGACAGGTTCAATCGAGGCGTTAGGATCTGGAATGTGTTGCCTGAGAGTGTGGGGGAGACAGGGTCAATCGAGGTGTTAGGATCTGGAATGTGTTTCCTGAGAGTGTGGGGAAGACAGGTTCAATCGAGGCGTAAGGGTCTGGAATGTGCTGCCTGAGAGTGTGGTGGAGATAGGGTCAATCGAGGCGTTAGGGTCTGGAATGCGATACCTGTGAGTGTTGTGGAGACAGGGTCAATTGAGGCGTTAGGATCTGGAATGTGCTGCCTGAGAGTGTGGTGGAGACAGGTTCAATCGAGGCGTTAGGGTCTAGAATGCGCGTTGAGAGTGTGGTGAAGATATGTTCAATCGTGGCGTTAGGGTCTGGAATATGCTGCCTGAGAGTGTGGTGCAGACAGGGTCAATCGAGGTGTTAGGATCTGGAATGCGCTGCCTGAGAGTTTGGGGGAGACAGGGTCAATCGAGGTGATAGGATCTGGAATGCGCTGCCTCAGAGTTTGGGGGAGACAGGGTCAATCAAGGCGTTAGGATCTCGAATGCGCTGCCTGAGATTGTGGTGGAGACAGGTTCAATCGAGGCGTTAGGGTCTGGAATATGCTGCCTGAGAGTGTGGTGCAGACAGGGTCAATCGAGGTGTTAGGATCTGGAATGCGCTGCCTGAGAGTTTGGGGGAGACAGGGTCAATCGAGGTGATAGGATCTGGAATGCGCTGCCTCAGAGTTTGGGGGAGACAGGGTCAATCAAGGCGTTAGGATCTCGAATGCGCTGCCTGAGATTGTGGTGGAGACAGGTTCAATCGAGGCGTTAGGGTCTGGAATGTGCTGCCTGAGAGTGTGGTGGAGACAGGTTCAATCGAGGCGTTAGGATCTGGAATGCGCTGCCTGAGAGTGTGGGGAAGACAGGTTCAATTGAGGCGTTAGGGTGTGGAATGCACTGCCTGAGAGAGTGGTGCAGACAGGGTCAATCGAGGTGTTAGGATCTGGAATGAGCTGCCTGAGAGTTTGGGGGAGACAGGGTCAATCGAGGTGTTAGGATCTGGAATGCACAGCCTGAAAGGGTGGGGGAGACAGGTTCAATTGAGGCGTTAGGATCTGGAATGCGATACCTGAGAGTGTGGTGGAGAAAGGGTCAATTGAGGCGTTAGGATCTGGAATGCGCTGCCTGAGATTGTGGGAGAGAAAGGGTCAATCGAGGCGTTAGGATCTGGAATGCGCTGCTTGAGATTGTGGTGGAGGCAGGTTCAATCGAGGCGTTAAGGTCTGGAATGCGCTGCCTGAGAGTGTGGGGGAGCCAGGTTCAATCGAGGCGTTAGGGTGTGGAATGTGCTGCCTGAGAGTGTGGTGGAGACAGGGTCAATCGAGGTGTTAGGATCTGGAATACGCTGCCTGAGAGTGTGTTGGAGACAGGGTCATTCGAGGCGTTAGGGTCTGGAATGCGCAGCCTGAGAGTGTGGGGGAGACAGGGTCATTCGAGGCATTAGGGTCTGGAATGCGCAGCCTGTAAGTTTGGGGGAGACAGGGTCAATCGAGGTTTTAGGCTCTGGAATGCGCTGCCTGAGAGTGTGGTTGGGACAGTGTCAATTGTGGTGTTAGGATCTGGAATGCGCTGCTTGGGATTGTGGGGGAGACAGGTTCAGTCGAGGCGTTAGGATCTGGAATGCGCTGCCTGAGATTGTGGTGGAGGCAGATTCAATCGAGGATTAAGGGTCTGGAATGCGCTGCCTGAGAGTGTGGGGGAGCCAGGTTCAATCGAGGCGTTAGGGTCTGGAATGCGCTGCCTGAGAGTGTGGGGGAGACAGGTTCAATCGAGGCATTAGGGTCTGGAATGCGCTGCCTGAGAGTGTGGGGGAAGAGGGTCAATCGTGGCGTTAGGGTCTGGAAAGCGATACCTCAGAGTATGGTAGAGACCGGGTCAATTGAGACGTTAGGATCTGGTATGTGCTGCCTGAGAGTGTGGTGGATGCAGCTTCAATTGAGGCGTTAGGATCTAGAATGTGCTGCCTGAGAGTTTGGTGGATACAGGGACAATGGAGGCGTTAGGGTCTGCAAAGCGCTGCCTGAGATTGTTGGGGAGGCAGGATCAATCGAGGCGTTAGGGTCTGGAATGCGTTGCCTGAGAGTGTTGGGGAGACAGGTTCAATCGAGGCGTTAGGGTCTGGAATGCGCTGTCTGACATTGTGGGGGAGGCAGGGTCAATCGAGGTGTTAGGGTCTGGAATGTGCTGCCTGAGAGTTTGGTGGAGACAGTGTCAATCGAGGTGTTAGGATCTGGAATGTGCTGCCTGAGAGTGTGGTGGAGACAGGGCCAATCGAGGCGTTAGGGTCTGGAATGCACTGCCTGAGAGTGTGGGTGAGGCAGGGTCAATAGAGGCGTTAGGGTCTGGAATGTGCTGCCTGAGAGTGTGGTGGAGACAAGGTCAATTGAGGCGTTTGGGTCTGGAATGAGCTGCTTGAGATTGTGGTGGAGAAAGGTTCAACCGAGGCGTTAGAGTCTGGAATGCGATACCTGAGAGTATGGTAGAGACAGGGTCAATTGAGGTGTTAGGATTTGGAATGTGCTGCCTGAGAGTGTGGGGGAGACAGGTTCAATCGAGGCGTTAGGGTCTGGAATGCGCTGTCTGAGATTGTTGGGGAGGCAGGGTCAATCAAGGCGTTAGGGTCTGGAATGCTGGGCCTGAGATTGTGGTGGAGTCAGGTTCAGTCGAGGCGTTAGTGTCTGGTATGCGATACTTGATAGTCTGGTGGAGACAGGTTCTATCGATGCGTTAGGATCTGGCATAAGCTGCCTGAGAGTGTGGGTGAGACAGGTTCAATTGAGGCGTTAGTGTCTGGAATGCGCTGCCTGAGAGTGTGGTGGAGGCAGGTTCAATCGAGGCGTTAGGATCTGGAATGCGCTGCCTGAGAGTGTGGTGGAGGCAGGTTCAATCGAGGCGTTAGCGTCTGGAATGTGCTGGCTGAGAGTGTGGGGGAGATAGGATCAATCGACGCGTTAGGGTCTGGAATGCGTTGCCTGAGAGTGTGGGGGAGACAGGTTCAATTGAGGCGTTAGGCTCTGGAATGCGCTGTCTGAGATTGTGGCAGAGACAGGGTCAATCAAGGCGTTAGGGTCTGGAATGCGCTGACTGAGAGTGTGGTGGAGACAGGGTCAATCGAGGTGTTAGGATCTGGAATATGCTGGCTGAGAGTGTGGTGGAGACAGGGTCAATCGAGGTGTTAGGATCTGGAATGTGCTGGCTGAGAGTGTGGTGGAGACAGGGTCAATCGAGGTGTTAGGATCTGGAATGAGCTACTTGAGAGTGTGGTGGAGACAGGGTCAATCGAGGTGTTAGGATCTGGAATGAGCTACTTGAGAGTGTGGTGGAAACAGGGTCAATTGAGGCGTTAGTGTCAGGAATGCGCTGTCTGAGAGTGTGCGGGTGCCAGGTTCAATCGAGGCGTTAGGGTCTGGAATGCGCTGCCTAAAAAGGTGTGGGATGCAGGTTCAATAGTGGCGTTAGGGTCTGGAATGCGCTGCCTGAGATTGTGGTGGAGACGGGGTCAATTGAGGCGTTAGCGTCTGGAATGCGCTGCCTGAGAGTGTGGGGGAGACAGGGTCAATCGAGGCGTTAGGGTCTGGAATGCGCTGCCTGAGAGTGTGGGGGATACAGGGTCAATTGAGGTGTTAGGGTCTGGAATGCGCTGCCTGAGAGTGTGGGGGAGCCAGGTTCAATCGAGGAGTTAGTGTCTGGAATGTGCTGCCTGAAAGGTTGGGGGAGACAGGTTCAATCGAAGCGTTAGGGTCTGGAATGCTCTGCCTGAGAGTGTGGTGGAGACAGGTTCAATCGAGGCGTTATGGTCTGGAATGCGCTGCGTGAGATTGTGGGGGAGACAAGGTCAAATGGGGCGTTAGGGTTTGGAATGAGCTGCTTGAGATTTTGGTGGAGAAAGGTTCAATTGAGGCATTAGGATCTAGCATGCGCTGCCTGAGAGTGTGGTGGAGGCAGATTCAATCGAGGCTTTAAGGTCTGGAATGCGCTGCCTGAGAGTGTGGGGGAAACAGGGTCAATTGAGGCGTTAGGGTCTGGAATGCGCTGCCTGAGAGTGTGGGGGAGACAGGTTCAATCGAGCCGTTAGGCTCTGGAATGCGCTGCCTGAGAGTGTGGTGGAGGCTGGTTCAATCGAGGCATAATAATCTGGAATGCGCTGCCTGAGAGTGTGGTGGAGACAGGGTCAATCGAAGCATTAGGATCTGGAATGCGCTGCCTGAGAGTGTGTGCGAGACAGGGTCAATCGAGGTGTTCAGATCTGGAATGTGCTGCCTGAGGGTATGGGTTAGACAGGGTCATTCGAGGCATTAGGATCTGGAATGCGCTGCCTGAGAGTGTGGTGGAGACAGGGTCAATCGAGGCGTTAGGGTCTGGAATACGCTGCCTGAGAGTGTGGTGGAGACAGGGTCAATCGAGACGTTAGGATCTGGAATGCGCTGCTTGGGATTGTAGGGGAGGCAGGTTCAATCGAGGTGTTAGGGTCAGGAATGCGATGCCTGAGAGTGTGGGCGAGACAGGTTCAATCTAGGCGTTAGGGTCTGGAATGCGCTGCCTGAGAGTGTGGTGGAGGCAGATTCAATCGAGGCTTTAAGGTCTGGAATGCGCTGCCTGAGAGTGTGGGGGAAGAGGGTCAATCGTAGCGTTAGGGTCTGGAATGCGATACCTGAGAGTATGGTAGAGACCGGGTCAATTGAGACGTTAGGATCTGGTATGTGCTGCCTGAGAGTGTGGTGGATGCAGCTTCAATTGAGGCGTTAGGATCTAGAATGTGCTGCCTGAGAGTGTGGTGGAGACAGGGCCAATCGAGGCGTTAGAATCTGGAATGTGCTTTCTGAAAGTGTGGGGGAGAGAGGTTCAGTCGAGGTGTTAGGGTCTGGAATGCGCTGCCTGAGAGTGTGGGGGAAGAGGGTCAATCGTGGCGTTAGGGTCTGGAATGCGATACCTGAGAGCGTGGTGGAGACAGGTTCAATCGAGGCGTTAGGATCTGGTATGTGCTGCCTGAGAGTGTGGTGGAGGTAGGTTCAATCGGCTTGTTAGGGTCTGGAATGTGCTGCCTGAGAGTCTGGTGGAGACACGGTCAATCGATGTTTTTGGGTCTGGAATGGGCTGCCTGAGGGTGTGGTGGAGACAGGGTCAATTGAGGCATTAGGGTCTGGAATGAGCTGCTTGAGATTGTGGTGGTGAAAGGTTCAATCGACGCGTTAGGATCTAGAATGCGCTGCCTGTGAGTGTGGTTGGGACAGAGTCAATTGTGGCGTTAGGATCTGGAATGTGCTGCCTGAGAGTGTGGGGGAGCCAGGTTCAATCAAAGCGTTAGGGTCTGGAATGCGCTGCCTGAAAGGGTGGGGGAGACAGGTTAATTCGAGGTGTTAGTGTCTGGAATGCGCTGCCTGAGAGTGTGGTGGAGACAGGGACAATCGAGGCGGTGGGGTCTGGAATGCGCTGCCTGAAATTGTTGGGGAGGCAGGGTCAATCGAGGCGTTAGGGTCTGGAATGCGCTGCCTGAGAGTGTGGTGGAGACAGGGTGAATCGAGGTTTTAGGGTCTGGAATGCGCTGCCTGAGAGTGTGGTGGAGACAGGGACAATCGAGGCGGTGGGGTCTGGAATGCGCTGCCTGAAATTGTTGGGGAGGCAGGGTCAATCGAGGCGTTAGGGTCTGGAATGCGCTGCCTGAGAGTGTGGTGGAGACAGGGTGAATCGAGGTTTTAGGCTCTGGAATGCGCTGCCTGAGAGTGTGGTGGAGACAGGTTCAATCGAGGTGTGATAATCTGGAATGCGCTGCCTGAGAGTGCGGTGGAGACAGGGTCAATCGAAGCGTTAGGATCTGGAATGCGCTGCCTGAGAGTTTGTGCGAGACAAGTTCAATCGAGGCGTTCGGATCTGGAATGTGCTGCCTGAGAGTGTGGTGGAGACAGGGTCAATCGAGGCGTTAGGGTCTGGAATGCGCTGCCTGAGAGTGTGGGGGAGACAGGGTCATTCGAGGCGTTAGGGTCTGGAATGTGCTGCCTGAGAGTGTGGTGGAGGCAGGATCAATTGAGGCTTTAGGATCTGGAATGCGCTGCCTGAGAGTGTGGGGGAGGCAGGTTCAATCGAGGTGTTAGGGTCTGGAATGCGCTGCCTGAGAGTGTGGGGGAGACAGTGTCAATCGAGGCGTTAGGGTCTGGAATGCGCTGCCTGAAAGGTTGTGGGAGACTGATTCAATCGAGGTGTTAGTGTCTGGAATGCGCTTCCTGAGAGTGTGGTGGAGACAGGGTCAATCGAGCTTTTAGCGTCTGGAATGTGGTGCCTGAGATTGTGGGGGAGACAGGGTCAATCGAGGCGTTAGGGTCTGGAATGCGCTGCCTGAGAGTGTGGTGGAGGCAGGTTCAATCGAGGTGTTAGGATCTGGAATGTGCTGCCTGAGAATGTCGGGGAGAAAGGTTCAATCGAGGTGTTAGGATCTGGAATGTGCTGCCTGAGAGTGTGGTGGAGACAGGTTCAATCGAAGAGTTAGGGTCTCGAATGCGCTGCCTCAGAGTGTTTTGGAAACAGGGTCAATCGAGTCGTTAGGGTTAGGAATGCGGTGCCGGAGAGTGTGGGGGAGACAGAGTCAATCGAGGCGTTAGGGTCTGGAATGCGCTGCCTGAGAGTGTGGGGGAGACAGGGTCAATCGAGGCGTTAGGGTCTGGAATGTTCCGCCTGAGAGTGTGGTGGAGGCAGCTTCAATCGAGGCGTTAGGGTCTGGAATGCACTGCCTGAGTGTGTTGTCGAGGCAGGTTCAATCGAGGAGTTAAGATCTGGAATGCGCTGCCTGAGAGTGTGGGGGAGACAGGGTCAATCGAGGCGTTAGCGACTGGAATGCGTTGCCTGAGAGTGTGTGGGAGACAGGTTCAATCGAGGCATTAGTTTGTGGAATGCGCTGCCTGAGAGTGTGGTGGAAACAGGGTCAATTGAGGCGTTAGGGTCTGGAATGCGTTGCCTGAGATTGTGGTGGAGGCAGGTTCAATCGAGGCGTTGGGATCTGGAATGCACTGCCTGAGAGTGTCGTGGAGACAGGTTCAATCGAGGCGTTAGGGTCTGGAATGCGCTGTCTGAGAGTGTGGGGGAGCCGATTCAATCGAGGCGTTAGTTTGTGGAACGCGCTGCCTGAGAGTGTGGTGGAAACAGGGTCAATCGAGGTGTTAGGGTCTGGAATGTGCTGCCTGAGAGTATGGGGGAGACAGGGTCAATCGAAGCGTTAGGATCTGGAATGTGCTGCCTGAGAGTCTGGGGGAGACAGGTTCAGTCGAGGCGTTAGGATCTGGAATGCGCTGCCTGAAAGGTTGGGGGAGACAGGTTCAATCGAGGCATTAGGATCTGGAATGCGCTGCCTGAGAGTGTGGTGGAGACAGGGTTAATTGAGGAGTTAGCGTCAGGAATGTGCTGCCTGAGATTGTGCGGGAGACAGATTCAATCGCGGCATTATGGTCTGAAATGCGCTTCCTGAGATTGTGGGGGTGACAGGGTCAATCGCGGCATTAGGGTCTGGAATGCGCTGCCTGAGGGTTTGGTGGAGACAGGTTCAATCGAGGCGTTAGTGTCTGGAATGTGCTGCCTGAGAGTGTGGGGGTGCCAGGTTCAATCGAGGCGTTAGGGTCTGGAATGCGCTGCCTGAAAGTTTGGGGGAGACAGGTTCAATCGAGGTGTTAGGATCTGGAATGTGCTGCCTGAGAATGTCGGGGAGAAAGGTTCAATCGAGGTGTTAGGATCTGGAATGTGCTGCCTGAGAGTGTGGTGGAGACAGGTTCAATCGAAGAGTTAGGGTCTCGAATGCGCTGCCTCAGAGTGTTTTGGAAACAGGGTCAATCGAGTCGTTAGGGTTAGGAATGCGGTGCCGGAGAGTGTGGGGGAGACAGAGTCAATCGAGGCGTTAGGGTCTGGAATGCGCTGCCTGAGAGTGTGGGGGAGACAGGGTCAATCGAGGCGTTAGGGTCTGGAATGTTCCGCCTGAGAGTGTGGTGGAGGCAGCTTCAATCGAGGCGTTAGGGTCTGGAATGCACTGCCTGAGTGTGTTGTCGAGGCAGGTTCAATCGAGGAGTTAAGATCTGGAATGCGCTGCCTGAGAGTGTGGGGGAGACAGGGTCAATCGAGGCGTTAGCGACTGGAATGCGTTGCCTGAGAGTGTGTGGGAGACAGGTTCAATCGAGGCATTAGTTTGTGGAATGCGCTGCCTGAGAGTGTGGTGGAAACAGGGTCAATTGAGGCGTTAGGGTCTGGAATGCGTTGCCTGAGATTGTGGTGGAGGCAGGTTCAATCGAGGCGTTGGGATCTGGAATGCACTGCCTGAGAGTGTCGTGGAGACAGGTTCAATCGAGGCGTTAGGGTCTGGAATGCGCTGTCTGAGAGTGTGGGGGAGCCGATTCAATCGAGGCGTTAGTTTGTGGAACGCGCTGCCTGAGAGTGTGGTGGAAACAGGGTCAATCGAGGTGTTAGGGTCTGGAATGTGCTGCCTGAGAGTATGGGGGAGACAGGGTCAATCGAAGCGTTAGGATCTGGAATGTGCTGCCTGAGAGTCTGGGGGAGACAGGTTCAGTCGAGGCGTTAGGATCTGGAATGCGCTGCCTGAAAGGTTGGGGGAGACAGGTTCAATCGAGGCATTAGGATCTGGAATGCGCTGCCTGAGAGTGTGGTGGAGACAGGGTTAATTGAGGAGTTAGCGTCAGGAATGTGCTGCCTGAGATTGTGCGGGAGACAGATTCAATCGCGGCATTATGGTCTGAAATGCGCTTCCTGAGATTGTGGGGGTGACAGGGTCAATCGCGGCATTAGGGTCTGGAATGCGCTGCCTGAGGGTTTGGTGGAGACAGGTTCAATCGAGGCGTTAGTGTCTGGAATGTGCTGCCTGAGAGTGTGGGGGTGCCAGGTTCAATCGAGGCGTTAGGGTCTGGAATGCGCTGCCTGAAAGTTTGGGGGAGACAGGTTCAATCGAGGCGTTAGCGTCAGGAATGCGATGCCTGAGATTGTCGGGGAGAAAGATTCAATCGAGGCGTTAGGGTCGGCAATGCGCTTCCTGAGAGTGTGCGGGAGACAGGGTGAATCGAGGAGTTAGGGTCTGGAATTCTCTGCCTGAGAGTGTGGGGGAGACAGGGTCAATCGAGCTTTTAGCGTCTGGAATGCGCTGCCTGAGAGTGTGGTGCAGACATGGTCAATCGAGTCGTTATGGTCTGGAATGCGGTGCCTGAGAGTGTGGTGGAAACAGGGTCAATTGAGGCGTTAGGGTCTGGAATGCGTTGCCTGATAGTGTGGGGGTTCCAGGTTCAATCGAGGCGTTAGGGTCTGTAATGCGTTGCCTGAGAGTGTGGTGGAGACGGGGTCAATTGAGGAGTTAGGATCTGGAATGCACTGCCTGAGATTGTGGAGGAGACAGGTTCAATCGAGGCGTTAAGATCTGGAATGCGCTGCCTGAGAGTGTTGTGGAGACAGGGTCAATTGAGGCGTTAGGATCTGGAATGCGTTGCCTGAGAGTGTGGGGGAGACAGGGTCAATCGAGGCGTTAGCGTCTGGAATGCGTTGCCTGAGAGTGTGGTGGAGACAGGGTCAATCGAGGTGTTAGGGTCTGGAATGCGTTGCCTGAGAGTGTGGGGGAGACAGGGTCAATCGAGGTGTTAGGGTCTGGAATGCGTTGCCTGAGAGTGTTGTGGAGACTGGTTCAATCGAGGCTTTAGGATTTCGAATGCGCTGCCTGAGAGTGTGGGGGAGCCTGGTTCAATCGAGGCATTAGTTTGTGGAATGCGCTGCCTGAGAGTGTGGTGGAAACAGGGTCAATTGAGGCGTTAGGGTCTGGAATGCGCTGCCTGAGATTGTGGTGGAGGCAGGTTCAATCGAGGCGTTAGGATCTGGAATGCACTGCCTGAGAGTGTGGTGGAGACAGGTTCAATCGAGGCGTTAGGGTCTGGAATGCGCTGTCTGAGAGTGTGGGGGAGCCGATTCAATCGAGGCGTTAGTTTGTGGAATGCGCTGCCTGAGAGTGTGGTGGAAACAGGGTCAATCGAGGTGTTAGGGTCTAGAATGTGCTGCCTGAGAGTGTGGGGGAGACAGGGTCAATCGAAGCATTAGGATCTGGAATGTGCTGCCTGAGAGTCTGGGGGAGACAGATTCAATCGAGGCGTTAGGATCTGGAATGCGCTGCCTGAGAGTGTGGTGGAGACAGGGTCAATCGAGGCGTTAGGATCTGGAATGTGCTGCCTGAGAGTCTGGGGGAGACAGTTTCAATCGAGGCGTTAGGATCTGGAATGCGCTGCCTGAAAGGTTGGTGGAGACAGGTTCAATCGAGGCATTAGGGTCTGGAATGCGCTGCCTGAGAGTGTGGTGGAGACAGGGTTAATTGAGGAGTTAGCGTCAGGAATGCGCTGCCAGAGATTGTGGGGGAGACAGATTCAATCGCGGCATTATGGTCTGAAATGCGCTTCCTGAGATTGTGGGGGTGACAGGGTCAATCGAGGCATTAGGGTCTGGAATGCGCTGCCTGAGGGTTTGGTGGAGACAGGTTCAATCGAGGCGTTAGGGTCTGGAATGCGCTGCCTGAAAGTTTGGGGGAGACAGGTTCAATCGAGGCGTTAGCGTCAGGAATGCGATGCCTGAGATTGTCGGGGAGAAAGATTCAATCGAGGCGTTAGGGTCGGCAATGCGCTTCCTGAGAGTGTGCGGGAGACAGGGTCAATCGAGGCGTTAGGATCTAGAATGCGTTGCCTGAGAGTGTGGGGGGGACAGGGTCAATCGAGGAGTTAGGGTCTGGGATGCGCTGCCTGAGAGTGTGGTGGAGACAGGGTCAATCGAGGCGTTAGGCTCTGGAATGCTCAGCCTGAGAGTGCGGGGGAGACAGGGTCAATCGAGGCATTAGGGTCTGGAATGAGCTGCCTGAGAGTGTGGGCGAGGCAGGGTCAATCGAGGCGTTAGAATCTGGAAAGTGCTGTCTGAAAGTGTGGGGGAGAGAGGTTCAATCGAGGCGTTAGGATCTGGAATGCGCTGCCTGTGATTGTGGTGGAGGCAGGTTCAATCGAGGCGTTAGTTTGTGGAAAGCGCTGCCTGAGAGTGTGGGGGAGACAGGGTCAATTGAGGCGTTAGGGTCTGTAATGCTCTGCCTGAGACTGTGGTGGAGACAGGTTCAATGGCGGCATTAGGGTCTGGAATGCACTGCCGGAGACTGTGGGGGAGACTGGGTCAATCGAGGTGTTAGGGTCTGGAATGCGCTGCCTGAAATTGTGGGGGTGGCAGGTTCAATCGAGGCGTTAGGGTCTTTAATGCGCTGCCAGAGAGTGTGGTGGAAACAGGGTCAATTGAGGCGTTAGGGTCCAGAATGCGCTGCCTGAGAGTGTGGTCGAGGCAGGGTCAATCGTGGCGAAAGGGTCTGGAATGCACTGTCTGAGATTGTGTGGGAAACAGGGTCAATTGAGGCGTTAGTGTCTGGAATGCGCTTCCTGAGAGTGTGGGGGAGACAGGGAAAATCGAGGCGTTAGGGTCTGGAATGTGCTGCCTGAGAGTCTGGGGGAGACAGTTTCAATCGAGGCGTTAGGATCTGGAATGCGCTGCCTGAAAGGTTGGTGGAGACAGGTTCAATCGAGGCATTAGGGTCTGGAATGCGCTGCCTGAGAGTGTGGTGGAGACAGGGTTAATTGAGGAGTTAGCGTCAGGAATGCGCTGCCAGAGATTGTGGGGGAGACAGATTCAATCGCGGCATTATGGTCTGAAATGCGCTTCCTGAGATTGTGGGGGTGACAGGTTCAATCGAGGCATTAGGGTCTGGAATGCGCTGCCTGAGGGTTTGGTGGAGACAGGTTCAATCGAGGCGTTAGGGTCTGGAATGCGCTGCCTGAAAGTTTGGGGGAGACAGGTTCAATCGAGGCGTTAGGGTCTGGAATGCGCTGCCTGAAAGTTTGGGGGAGACAGGTTCAATCGAGGCGTTAGCGTCAGGAATGCGATGCCTGAGATTGTCGGGGAGAAAGATTCAATCGAGGCGTTAGGGTCGGCAATGCGCTTCCTGAGAGTGTGCGGGAGACAGGGTCAATCGAGGCGTTAGGATCTAGAATGCGTTGCCTGAGAGTGTGAGGGGGACAGGGTCAATCGAGGAGTTAGGGTCTGGGATGCGCTGCCTGAGAGTGTGGGGGAGACTGGGTCAATCGAGGAGTTAGGGTCTGGAATTCTCTGCCTGAGAGTGTGGTGGAGACAGGGTCAATCGAGGCGTTAGGATCTGGAATGCGTTGCCTGAGAGTGTGGTGGTGACAGGTTCAATCGCGGCATTAGGGTCTGGAATGCGCTGCCGGAGACTGTGGGGGAGACTGGGTCAATCGAGGCGTTAGGGTCTGGAATGCGCTGCCTGAGATTGTGGGGGAGGCAGGTTCAATCGAGGCGTTAGGGTCTGGATTGCGCTGCCTGAGAGTGTGGAGGAGACAGGGTCAATCGAGGCGTTAGGCTCTGGAATGCTTAGCCTGAGAGTGCGGGGGAGACAGGTTCAATCGAGGCATTAGTGTCTGGAATGCGCTGCCTGAGAGTGTGGTGGAAACAGGGTCAATCAAGGCGTTAGGGTCTGGAATGTGCTGCCTGAGAGTCTGGGGGAGACAAGGTCAATCGAGGCGTTAGGATCTGGAATGTGCTGCCTGAGAGTCTGGGGGAGACAGTTTCAATCGAGGCGTTAGGATCTGGAATGCGCTGCCTGAAAGGTTGGGGGAGACAGGTTCAATCGAGGCATTAGGGTCTGGAATGCGCTGCCTGAGAGTGTGGTGGAGACAGGGTGAATTGAGGAGTTAGCGTCAGGAATGCGCTGCCTGAAAGTTTGGGGGAGACAGGTTCAATCGAGGCGTTAGCGTCAGGAATGCGATGCCTGAGATTGTCGGGGAGAAAGATTCAATCGCGGCGTTAGGGTCGGCAATGCGCTTCCTGAGAGTGTGCGGGAGACAGGGTCAATCGAGGAGTAAGGGTCTGGAATGCGCTGCCTGAGAGTGTGGTGGAGACAGGGTCAATCGAGGCGTTAGGATCTGGAATGCGTTGCCTGAGAGTGTTGTGGAGACAGGTTCAATCGCGGCATTAGGGTCTGGAATGCGCTGCCGGAGACTGTGGGGGAGGCAGGTTCAATCGAGGCGTTAGGGTCTGGAATGCGCTGCCTGAGAGTGTGGTGGCGACAGGGTCAATCGTGGCGATAGGGACTGGATTGCGCTGCCTGAGAATGTAGAGGAGACAGGGTCAATCGAGGCGTTAGTTTGTGGAATGCGCTGCCTGAGAGTGTGGGGGAGACAGGGTCAATCAAGGCGTTAGGGTCTGGAATGCGCTGCCTGAGAGTGTGGTGCAGACATGGTCAATCGAGTCGTTATGGTCTGGAATGCGGTGCCTGAGAGTGTGGTGGAAACAGGGTCAATTGAGGCGTTAGGGTCTGGAATGCGTTGCCTGATAGTGTGGGGGTTCCAGGTTCAATCGAGGCGTTAGGGTCTGTAATGCGTTGCCTGAGAGTGTGGTGGAGACGGGGTCAATTGAGGAGTTAGGATCTGGAATGCGCTGCCTGAGATTGTGGAGGAGACAGGTTCAATCGAGGCGTTAAGATCTGGAATGCGCTGCCTGAGAGTGTTGTGGAGACAGGGTCAATTGAGGCGTTAGGATCTGGAATGCGTTGCCTGAGAGTGTGGGGGAGACAGGGTCAATCGAGGCGTTAGCGTCTGGAATGCGTTGCCTGAGAGTGTGGTGGAGACAGGGTCAATCGAGGTGTTAGGGTCTGGAATGCGTTGCCTGAGAGTGTGGGGGAGACTGGGTCAATCGAGGTGTTAGGGTCTGGAATGCGTTGCCTGAGAGTGTTGTGGAGACTGGTTCAATCGAGGCGTTAGGATTTCGAATGCGCTGCCTGAGAGAGTGGGGGAGCCTGGTTCAATCGAGGCATTAGTTTGTGGAATGCGCTGCCTGAGAGTGTGGTGGAAACAGGGTCAATTGAGGCGTTAGGGTCTGGAATGCGCTGCCTGAGATTGTGGTGGAGGCAGGTTCAATCGAGGCGTTAGGATCTGGAATGCACTGCCTGAGAGTGTGGTGGAGACAGGTTCAATCGAGGCGTTAGGGTCTGGAATGCGCTGTCTGAGAGTGTGGGGGAGCCGATTCAATCGAGGCGTTAGTTTGTGGAATGCGCTGCCTGAGAGTGTGGTGGAAACAGGGTCAATCGAGGCGTTAGGGTCTAGAATGTGCTGCCTGAGAGTGTGGGGGGGACAGGGTCAATCGAAGCATTAGGATCTGGAATGTGCTGCCTGAGAGTCTGGGGGAGACAGATTCAATCGAGGCGTTAGGATCTGGAATGCGCTGCCTGAGAGTGTGGTGGAGACAGGGTCAATTGAGGCGTTAGGATCTGGAATGTGCTGCCTGAGAGTCTGGGGGAGACAGTTTCAATCGAGGCGTTAGGATCTGGAATGCGCTGCCTGAAAGGTTGGTGGAGACAGGTTCAATCGAGGCATTAGGGTCTGGAATGCGCTGCCTGAGAGTGTGGTGGAGACAGGGTTAATTGAGGAGTTAGCGTCAGGAATGCGCTGCCTGAGATTGTGGGGGAGACAGATTCAATCGCGGCATTATGGTCTGAAATGCGCTTCCTGAGATTGTGGGGGTGACAGGGTCAATCGAGGCATTAGGGTCTGGAATGCGCTGCCTGAGGGTTTGGTGGAGACAGGTTCAATCGAGGCGTTAGGGTCTGGAATGCGCTGCCTGAAAGTTTGGGGGAGACAGGTTCAATCGAGGCGTTAGGGTCTGAAATGCGCTGCCTGAAAGTTTGGGGGAGACAGGTTCAATCGAGGCGTTAGCGTCAGGAATGCGATGCCTGAGATTGTCGGGGAGAAAGATTCAATCGAGGCGTTAGGGTCGGCAAGGCGCTTCCTGAGAGTGTGCGGGAGTCAGGGTCAATCGAGGCGTTAGGATCTAGAATGCTTTGCCTGAGAGTGTGGGGGAGACAGGGTCAATTGAGGAGTTAGGGTCTGGAATGCGCTGCCTGAGAGTGTGGGGGAGACTGGGTCAATCGAGGAGTTAGGGTCTGGAATTCTCTGCCTGAGAGTGTGGTGGAGACAGGGTCAATAGAGGCGTTAGGAACTGGAATGCGTTGCCTGAGAGTGTGGAGGAGACAGGGTCAATCGAGGCGTTTGGCTCTGGAATGCGCTGCCTGAGAGTGTGGGGGAGACAGGGTCAATCGAGGCATTAGGGTCTGGAATGAGCTGCCTGAGAGTGTGGGCGAGGCAGGGTCAATCGAGGCGTTAGAATCTGGAATGCGCTGCCTGTGGTTGTGGTGGAGGCAGGTTCAATCGAGGCGTTAGTTTGTGGAATGCGCTGCCTGAGAGTGTGGGGGAGACTGGGTCAATTGAGGCGTTAGGGTCTGGAATGCACAGCCTGAGAGTGTGGTGGAGACAGGTTCAATCGAGGCATTAGGGTCTGGAATGCGCTGTCTGAGAGTGTGGGGGAGCCGATTCAATCGAGGCGTTAGTTTGTGGAATGCGCTGCCTGAGAGTGTGGTGGAAACAGGGTCAATCAAGGCGTTAGGGTCTGGAATGTGCTGCCTGAGAGTCTGGGGGAGACAAGGTCAATCGAGGCGTTAGGATCTGGAATGTGCTGCCTGAGAGTCTGGGGGAGAGAGTTTCAATCGAGGCGTTAAGATCTGGAATGCGCTGCCTGAAAGGTTGGGGGAGACAGGTTCAATCGAGGCATTAGGGTCTGGAATGCGCTGCCTGAGTGTGTGGTGGAGACAGGGTGAATTGAGGAGTTAGCGTCAGGAATGTGCTGCCTGAAAGTTTGGGGGAGACAGGTTCAATCGAGGCGTTAGCGTCAGGAATGCGATGCCTGAGATTGTCGGGGAGAAAGATTCAATCGCGGCGTTAGGGTCGGCAATGCGCTTCCTGAGAGTGTGCGGGAGACAGGGTCAATCGAGGAGTAAGGGTCTGGAATGCGCTGCCTGAGAGTGTGGTGGAGACAGGGTCAATCGAGGCGTTAGGATCTGGAATGCGTTGCCTGAGAGTGTTGTGGAGACAGGTTCAATCGCGGCATTAGGGTCTGGAATGCGCTGCCGGAGACTGTGGGGGAGGCAGGTTCAATCGAGGCGTTAGGGTCTGGAATGCGCTGCCAGAGAGTGTGGTGGAAACAGGGTCAATTGAGGCGTTGGGGTCCCGAATGCGCTGCCTGAGAGTGTGGTCGAGGCAGGGTCAATCGTGGCGAAAGGGTCTGGAATGCGCTGTCTGAGATTGTGTGGGAAACAGGGTCAATTGAGGCGTTAGCGTCAGGAATGCGCTGCCTGAGATTGTGGGGGAGACAGGGTCAATCGAGGCGTTAGAATCTGGAGTGCGCTGCCTGAAACGTTGGGGGAGACAGGTTCAATCGAGACGTTAGGCTCTGGAATGCGCTGCCTGAGAGTGTGGTGGAGACAGGGTTAATTGAGGAGTCAGCGTCAGGAATGCGCTGCCTGAGATTGTGGGGGAGACAGGGTCAATCGAGGCATTAGCGTCAGGAATGCGCTGCCTGAGATTGTGGGGGAGAGAGGTTCAATCGAGGCGTTAGGGTCTGGAATGCGCTGCCTGAGAGTGTGGGGGAGACAGGTTCAATCGAGTCGTTACGGTCTGGAATGCGCCGCCTGTGATTGTGGTGGAGGCAGGTTCAATCGAGGCGTTAGGGTCTGGAATGCGCTGCCTGAGAGTGTGGTGGAGACAGGGTCAATCGTGGCGATAGGGACTGGATTGCGCTGCCTGAGAATGTAGAGGAGACAGGGTCAATCGAGGCGTTAGTTTGTGGAATGCGCTGCCTGAGAGTGTGGCGGAGACAGGGTCAATCAAGGCGTTAGGGTCTGGAATGCGCTGCCTGAGAGTGTGGTGCAGACATGGTCAATCGAGTCGTTACGGTCTGGAATGCGGTGCCTGAAAGTGTGGTGGAAACAGGGTCAATTGAGGCGTTAGGGTCTGGAATGCGTTGCCTGATAGTGTGGGGGTTCCAGGTTCAATCGAGGCATTAGGGTCTGTAATGCGTTGCCTGAGAGTGTGGTGGAGACGGGGTCAATTGAGGAGTTAGCGTCAGGAATGCGCTGCCTGAGATTGTGGGGGAGACAGATTCAATCGAGGCGTTAGGGTCTGGAATGCGCTGCCTGAAAGGTTGGGGGAGACAGGTTCAATCGAGGCGTTAGGGTCTGGAATGCGCTGCCTGAAAGGTTGGGGGAGACAGGTTCAATCGAGGCGTTAGGGTCTGTAATGCGTTGCCTGAGAGTGTGGTGGAGACGGGGTCAATATAGGAGTTAGCGTCAAGAATGCGCTTCCTGAGATTGTGCGGGAGACAGGGTCAATCGAGGCGTGAGGGTCTGGAATGCGCTGCCTGAGAGTGTGGTGGGGACAGGGTCAATCGAGTTGTTAGGATCTTGAATGCGTTGCCTGAGAGTGTGGGGGAGACAGGGTCAATCGAGGCGTTAGGGTCTGGAATGTGCTGCCTGAGAGTGTGGGGGAGACAGGGTCAATCGAGGCATTAGGATTTGGAATGCCCAGCTTGAGATTGTTGTGGAGACAGGTTCAATCGAGGCGTTAGGGTCTGGAATGTGCTGCCTGAGAGTTTGGGGGAGACAGGGTCAATCGAGGTGTTAGGGTCTGGAATGCGCTGCCTGAGGTTGTGGTGGAGACTGGTTCAATCGAGGCGTTAGGGTCTCGAACGCGCTGCCTGAAATGTTGGGGGAGACAGGGTCAATCGAGGTGTTAGGATCTGGAATGTGCTGCCTGAAAGTGTGGGGGACACAGGTTCAGTCGAGGCTTTAGTGTCTGGAAAGCGCTGCCTGAGAGTGTGGTTGGGACAGCGTCAATTGAGGCGTTAGGTTCTGGAATGTGCTGCCTGAGATTGTGGGGGAGACAGGGTCAATCGAGACGTTAGGATTTGGAATGCGCTGCCTGAGATTGTGGTGGAGGCAGGTTCAATCGAGGCGTTAGGATCTGCAATGTGCTGCCTGAGATTGTCGTGGAGACAGGTTCAGTTGAGGCGTTAGGATCTGGAATGCGCTGCCTGAGAGTGTGGTGGAGCCTGGTTCAATCGAGGCGTTAGTTTGTGGAATGCGCTGCCTGAGAGTGTGGTGGAAACAGGGTCAATTGAGGCATTAGGGTCTGGAATGCGCTGCCGGAGAGTGTGGGGGAGACAGGGTCAATCGAGGTGTTAGGATCTGGAATGCGCTGCCTGAGAGTTTGGTGGAGACAGGTTCAATCGAGGCGTTAGGTTCTGGAATGCGCTGCGTGAGATTGTGGGGGAGACAGGTTCAATCGAGGCGTTAGGATCTGGAATGCGCTGCCTGAGATTGTGTGGGAAACAGGGTCAATTGAGTCGTTAGTGTTTGGAATGCGCTTCCTGAGAGTGTGGAGGAGACAGGGAAAATCGAGGCGTTAGGGTCTGGAATGTGCTGCCTGAGAGTGTGGGGGAGACAGGGTCAATCGAGGCGTTAGGGTCTGGATTGCGCTGCCTGAGAGTGTGGTGGAGACGGGACAGTTGAGGAGTTAGCGTCAAGAATGCGCTTTCTGAGATTGTGCGGGAGACAGGGTCAATCGAGGCGTGAGGGTCTGGAATGCGCTGCCTGAGAGTGTGGTGGGGACAGGGTCAATTGAGGAGTTAGCGTCAAGAATGCGTTGCCTGAGAGTGTGGTGGAGACAGGGTCAATCGAGGCGTTAGGGTCTGGAATGTGCTGCCTGAGAGTGTGGGGGAGACAGGGTCAATCGAGGCATTAGGATTTGGAATGCCCAGCTTGAGATTGTTGTGGAGACAGGTTCAATCGAGGCGTTAGGGTCTGGAATGTGCTGCCTGAGAGTGTGGGGGAGACAGGGTCAATCGAGGTGTTAGGGTCTGAAATGCGCTGCCTGAGGTTGTGGTGGAGACTGGTTCAATCGAGGCGTTAGGGTCTCGAACGCGCTGCCTGAAATGGTGGGGGAGACAGGGTCAATCGAGGTGTTAGGATCTGGAATGTGCTGCCTGAGAGTATGGTTGGGACAGCGTCAATTGAGGCGTTAGGTTCTGGAATGCGCTGCCTGAAATGGTGGGGGACACAGGTTCAATCGAGGCTTTAGTGTCTGGAAAGCGCTGCCTGAGAGTATGGTTGGGACAGCGTCAATTGAGGCGTTAGGTTCTGGAATGCGCTGCCTGAGATTGTGGGGGAGACAGGATCAATCGAGACGTTAGGATTTGGAATGCGCTGCCTGAGATTGTGGTGGAGGCAGGTTCAATCGAGGCGTTAGGATCTGCAATGTGCTGCCTGAGATTGTCGTGGAGACAGGTTCAGTTGAGGCGTTAGGATCTGGAATGCGCTGACTGAGAGTGTGGGGGAGCCTGGTTCAATCGAGGCGTTAGTTTGTGGAATGCGCTGCCTGAGAGTGTGGTGGAAACAGGGTCAATTGAGGCATTAGGATCTGGAATGCGCTGCCGGAGGGTGTGGGGGAGACAGGGTCAATCGAGGCGTTAGGGTCTGGAATGCGCTGCCTGAGAGTGTGGTGGAGGCAGGTTCAATCGAGGTGTTAGGATCTGGAATGTGCTGCCTGAGAATGTCGGGGAGAAAGGTTCAATCGAGGTGTTAGGATCTGGAATGCGCTGTCTGAGATTGTGGTGGAGACAGGTTCAATTGAGCCGTTAGGATCTGGAATGCGCTGCCTGTGATTGTGTGGGAAACAGGGTCAATTGAGTCGTTAGTGTTTGGAATGCATTCCTGACAGTGTGGGGGAGACAGGGGAAATCGAGGCGTTAGGGTCTGGAATGTGCTGCCTGAGAGTGTGGGGGAGACAGGGTTAATCGAGGCGTTAGGGTCTGGAATGCGGTGCCTGAGAGTGTGGTGGAGACAGGGTCAATCGTGGCGTTAGGGTCTGGATTGCGCTACCTGAGAATGTAGGGAGACAGGGTCAATCGAGGCGTTATGGTCTGGAACGCGTTGCCTGAGAGTGTGGTGCAGACAGGGTCATTCGAGTCGTTACGGTCTGGAATGCGGTGCCTGAGAGTGTGGTGGAGACACGGTCGATCGAGGCGTTAGGGTCTGGAATGCGCTGCCTGAAACGTTGGGGGAGACAGGTTCAATCGAGGCGTTAGGGTCTGGACTGCGCTGCCTGAGGGTTTGGTGGAGACTAGTTTAATAGAGGCGTTAGGGTCTGGAATGAGCTGCCCGAGAGGGTGGGCGAGGCAGGGTCAATTGAGGCGTTAGGGTCTGGAATGCGCTGTCTGAGAGTGTGGGGGAGCCGATTCAATCGAGGCGTTAGTTTGTGGAATGCGCTGCCTGAGAGTGTGGTGGAAGCAGGTTCAATTTAGGCGTTAGGATCTGGAATGCGCTGCCTGAGAGTGTGGTGAAAACAGGGTCAATTGAGGCGTTAGGATTTGGAATGCGCTGCCTGAGAGTGTGGTGGAGACAGGTTCAATTGCGGCGTTAGGATCTGGAATGCGCTGCCTGAGAGTGTGGGGGCGACAGGGTCAATTGAAGCGTTAGGTTCTGGAATGTGCTGCCTGAGAGTGTGGGGGAGACAGGTTCAATCGTGGCGATAGCGACTGGATTGCGCTGCCTGAAACGTTGGGGGAGACAGGTTCAATCGAGATGTTAGGCTCGGGAATGCGCTGCCTGAGAGTGTAGTGGAGACGGGGTTAATTGAGGAGTTAGCATCAGGAATGCGCTGCCTGAGATTGTGGGGGACACAGGTTCAATCGAGGCTTTAGTGTCTGGAATGCGCTGCCTGTACTGTGGGGGAGACAGGGTCAATCGAGGAGTTAGGGTCTGGAATGTGCTGCCTGAGAGTGTCGTGGAGACAGGTTCAGTTGAGGTGTTAGGATCTGGAATGCGCTGCCTGAGAGTGTGGTGGGGACAGGGTCAATCGAGTTGTTAGGATCTTGAATGCGTTGCCTGAGAGTGTGGGGGAGACAGGGTCAATCGAGGCGTTAGGGTCTGGAATGTGCTGCCTGAGAGTGTGGGGGAGACAGGGTCAATCGAGGCATTAGGATTTGGAATGCCCAGCTTGAGATTGTTGTGGAGACAGGTTCAATCGAGGCGTTAGGGTCTGGAATGTGCTGCCTGAGAGTGTGGGGGAGACAGGGTCAATCGAGGTGTTAGGGTCTGGAATGCGCTGCCTGAGGTTGTGGTGGAGACTGGTTCAATCGAGGCGTTAGGGTCTCGAACGCGCTGCCTGAAATGGTGGGGGAGACAGGGTCAATCGAGGTGTTAGGATCTGGAATGTGCTGCCTGAAAGTGTGGGGGACACAGGTTCAATCGAGGCTTTAGTGTCTGGAAAGCGCTGCCTGAGAGTGTGGTTGGGACAGCGTCAATTGAGGCGTTAGGTTCTGGAATGCGCTGCCTGAGATTGTGGGGGAGACAGGGTCAATCGAGACGTTAAGATTTGGAATGCGCTGCCTGAGATTGTGGTGGAGGCAGGTTCAATCGAGGCGTTAGGATCTGCAATGTGCTGCCTGAGATTGTCGTGGAGACAGGTTCAGTTGAGGCGTTAGGATCTGGAATGCGCTGCCTGAGAGTGTGGGGGAGACAGGTTCAATCGAGGCGTTAGTTTGTGGAATGCGCTGCCTGAGAGTGTGGTGGAAACAGGGTCAATTGAGGCATTAGGGTCTGGAATGCGCTGCCGGAGAGTGTGGGGGAGACAGGGTCAATCGAGGTGTTAGGATCTGGAATGCGCTGCCTGAGAGTGTGGTGGAGACAGGTTCAATCGAGGCGTTAGGTTCTGGAATGCTCTGCGTGAGATTGTGGGGGAGACAAGGTCAATTGAGGCGTTAGGTACTGGAATGCGCTGTCTGAGATTGTGGTGGAGACAGGTTCAATCGAGGCGTTAGGATCTGGAATGCGCTGCCTGAGATTGTGTGGGAAACAGGGTCAATTGAGTCGTTAGTGTCTGGAATGCACTGCCTGAGAGTGTGGGGGAGACAGGGAAAATCGAGGTGTTAGGGTCTGGAATGTGCTGCCTGAGAGTGTGGGGGAGACAGGGTCAATCGAGGCGTTAGGGTCTGGATTGCGCTGCCTGAGAGTGTGGGGGAGACAGGGTTAATCGAGGCGTTAGGGTCTGGAATGCGGTGCCTGAGAGTGTGGTGGAGACGGGGTCAATTGAGGAGTTAGCGTCAAGAATGCACTTCCTGAGATTGTGCGGGAGACAGGGTCAATCGAGGCGTGAGGGTCTGGAATGCGCTGCCTGAGAGTGTGGTGGGGACAGGGTCAATCGAGTTGTTAGGATCTTGAATGCGTTGCCTGAGAGTGTGGGGGAGACAGGGTCAATCGAGGCGTTAGGGTCTGGAATGTGCTGCCTGAGAGTGTGGGGGAGACAGGGTCAATCGAGGCATTAGGATTTGGAATGCCCAGCTTGAGATTGTTGTGGAGACAGGTTCAATCGAGGCGTTACGGTCTGGAATGTGCTGCCTGAGAGTGTGGGGGAGACAGGGTCAATCGAGGTGTTAGGATCTGGAATGCGCTGCCTGAGGTTGTGGTGGAGACTGGTTCAATCGAGGCGTTAGGGTCTCGAACGCGCTGCCTGAAATTGTGGGGGAGACAGGGTCAATCGAGGTGTTAGGATCTGGAATGTGCTGCCTGAAAGTGTGGGGGACACAGGTTCAATCGAGGCTTTAGTGTCTGGAAAGCGCTGCCTGAGAGTGTGGTTGGGACAGCGTCAATTGAGGCGTTAGGTTCTGGAATGCGCTGCCTGAGATTGTGGGGGAGACAGGGTCATTCGAGACGTTAGGATTTGGAATGCGCTGCCTGAGATTGTGGTGGAGGCAGGTTCAATCGAGGCGTTAGGATCTGCAATGTGCTGCCTGAGATTGTCGTGGAGACAGGTTCAGTTGAGGCGTTAGGATCTGGAATGCGCTGCCTGAGAGTGTGGGGGAGCCTGGTTCAATCGAGGCGTTAGTTTGTGGAATGCGCTGCCTGAGAGTGTGGTGGAAACAGGGTCAATTGAGGCATTAGGGTCTGGAATGCGCTGCCGGAGAGTGTGGGGGAGACAGGGTCAATCGAGGTGTTAGGATCTGGAATGCGCTGCCTGAGAGTGTGGTGGAGACAGGTTCAATCGAGGCGTTAGTTTCTGGAATGCGCTGCGTGAGATTGTGGGGGAGACAAGGTCAATTGAGGCGTTAGGTACTGGAATGCGCTGTCTGAGATTGTGGTGGAGACAGGTTCAATCGAGGCGTTAGGATCTGGAATGCGCTGCCTGAGAGTGTGGGGGAGCCTGGTTCAATCGAGGCGTTAGTTTGTGGAATGCGCTGCCTGAGAGTGTGGTGGAAACAGGGTCAATTGAGGCATTAGGGTCTGGAATGCGCTGCCGGAGAGTGTGGGGGAGACAGGGTCAATCGAGGTGTTAGGATCTGGAATGCGCTGCGTGAGATTGTGGGGGAGACAAGGTCAATTGAGGCGTTAGGTACTGGAATGCGCTGTCTGAGATTGTGGTGGAGACAGGTTCAATCGAGGCGTTAGGATCTGGAATGCGCTGCCTGAGATTGTGTGGGAAACAGGGTCAATTGAGTCGTTAGTGTCTGGAATGCACTGCCTGAGAGTGTGGGGGAGACAGGGAAAATCGAGGCGTTAGGGTCTGGAATGTGCTGCCTGAGAGTGTGGGGGAGACAGGGTCAATCGAGGCGTTAGGGTCTGGATTGCGCTGCCTGAGAGTGTGGGGGAGACAGGGTTAATCGAGGCGTTAGGGTCTGGAATGCGGTGCCTGAGAGTGTGGTGGAGACGGGGTCAATTGAGGAGTTAGCGTCAAGAATGCACTTCCTGAGATTGTGCGGGAGACAGGGTCAATCGAGGCGTGAGGGTCTGGAATGCGCTGCCTGAGAGTGTGGTGGGGACAGGGTCAATCGAGTTGTTAGGATCTTGAATGCGTTGCCTGAGAGTGTGGGGGAGACAGGTTCAATCGAGGCGTTAGGGTCTGGAATGTGCTGCCTGAGAGTGTGGGGGAGACAGGGTCAATCGAGGTGTTAGGGTCTGGAATGCGCTGCCTGAGGTTGTGGTGGAGACTGGTTCAATCGAGGCGTTAGGGTCTCGAACGCGCTGCCTGAAATGGTGGGGGAGACAGGGTCAATCGAGGTGTTAGGATCTGGAATGTGCTGCCTGAAAGTGTGGGGGACACAGGTTCAATCGAGGCTTTAGTGTCTGGAAAGCGCTGCCTGAGAGTGTGGTTGGGACAGCGTCAATTGAGGCGTTAGGTTCTGGAATGCGCTGCCTGAGATTGTGGGGGAGACAGGGTCAATCGAGACGTTAGGATTTGGAATGCGCTGCCTGAGATTGTGGTGGAGGCAGGTTCAATCGAGGCGTTAGGATCTGCAATGTGCTGCCTGAGATTGTCGTGGAGACAGGTTCAGTTGAGGCGTTAGGATCTGGAATGCGCTGCCTGAGAGTGTGGGGGAACCTGGTTCAATCGAGGCGTTAGTTTGTGGAATGCGCTGCCTGAGAGTGTGGTGGAAACAGGGTCAATTGAGGCATTAGGGTCTGGAATGCGCTGCCGGAGAGTGTGGGGGAGACAGGGTCAATCGAGGTGTTAGGATCTGGAATGCACTGCCTGAGAGTGTGGTGGAGACAGGTTCAATCGAGGCGTTAGGTTCTGGAATGCGCTGCGTGAGATTGTGGGGGAGACAAGGTCAATTGAGGCGTTAGGTACTGGAATGCGCTGTCTGAGATTGTGGTGGAGACAGGTTCAATCGAGGCGTTAGGATCTGGAATGCGCTGCCTGAGATTGTGTGGGAAACAGGGTCAATTGAGTCGTTAGTGTTTGGAATGCACTTCCTGAGAGTGTGGGGGAGACAGGGAAAATCGAGGCGTTAGGGTCTGGAATGTGCTGCCTGAGAGTGTGGGGGAGACAGGGTCAATCGAGGCGTTAGGGTCTGGATTGCGCTGCCTGAGAGTGTGGGGGAGACAGGGTTAATCGAGGCGTTAGGGTCTGGAATGCGGTGCCTGAGAGTGTGGTGGAGTCAGGCTCAATCGTGGCGTTAGGGTCTGGATTGCGCTACCTGAGAATGTAGGGAGACAGGGTCAATCGAGGCGTTATGGTCTGGAACGCGTTGCCTGAGAGTGTGGTGCAGACAGGGTCATTCGAGTCGTTACGGTCTGGAATGCGGTGCCTGAGAGTGTGGTGGAGACACGGTCGATCGAGGCGTTAGGGTCTGGAATGCGCTGCCTGAAACGTTGGGGGAGACAGGTTCAATCGAGGCGTTAGGGTCTGGACTGCGCTGCCTGAGGGTTTGGTGGAGACTAGTTTAATAGAGGCGTTAGGGTCTGGAATGAGCTGCCCGAGAGGGTGGGCGAGGCAGGGTCAATTGAGGCGTTAGGGTTTGGAATGCGCTGTCTGAGAGTGTGGGGGAGCCGATTCAATCGAGGCGTTAGTTTGTGGAATGCGCTGCCTGAGAGTGTGGTGGAGGCAGGTTCAATTTAGGCGTTAGGATCTGGAATGCGCTGCCTGAGAGTGTGGTGAAAACAGGGTCAATTGAGGCGTTAGGATCTGGAATGCGCTGCCTGAGAGTGTGGGGGCGACAGGGTCAATTGAAGCGTTAGGTTCTGGAATGTGCTGCCTGAGAGTGTGGGGGAGACAGGTTCAATCATGGCGATAGCGACTGCATTGCGCTGCCTGAAACGTTGGGGGAGACAGGTTCAATCGAGACGTTAGGCTCGGGAATGCGCTGCCTGAGAGTGTAGTGGAGACGGGGTTAATTGAGGAGTTAGCATCAGGAATGCGCTGCCTGAGATTGTGGGGAACACAGGTTCAATCGAGGCTTTAGTGTCTGGAATGCGCTGCCTGTACTGTGGGGGAGACAGGGTCAATCGAGGCGTTAGGGTCTGGAATGTGCTGCCTGAGAGTGTCGTGGAGACAGGTTCAGTTGAGGTGTTAGGATCTGGAATGCGCTGCCTGAGAGTGTGGTGGAAACAGGGTCAATTGAAGCATTAGGGTCTTGAATGCGCTGCCGGAGAGTGCGGGGGAGATAGGGTCAATCGAGGTGTTAGGATCTGGAATGCGCTGCCTGAGAGTGTGGTGGAGACAGGTTCAATCGAGGCGTTAGGAACTGGAATGCGCTGCCTGAGATTGTGTGGGAAACAGGGAAAATCGAGGCGTTAGGGTCTGGATTGAGCTGCCTGAGAGTGTGGGGGAGACAGGGTTAATCGAGGCGTTAGGGTCTGGATTGCGGTGCCTGAGAGTGTGGTGGAGACAGGGTCAATCGTGGCGATAGGGTCTGGATTGCGCTACCTGAGAATGTAGGGAGACAGGGTCAATCGAGGCGTTACGGTCTGGAATGCGGTGCCTGAGAGTGTGGTGGAGGCAGGTTCAATCGAGGCGTTAGGGTCTGGCATGCGCTGCCTGAAACGTTGGGGGAGACAGGTTCAATCGAGGCGTTAGCGTCTAGAATGCGCTGCCTGAGAGTGTGGGGGAGACATATTCAATCGCGGCGTAAGGGTCTGAAATGCGCTTCCTGAGATTGTGGGGGAGACAGGGTCAATCGAGGCATTAGGGTCTGGACTGTGCTGCCTGAGGGTTTGGTAGAGACTAGTTCAATAGAGGCGTTAGGGTCTGGAATGAGCTGCCTGAGAGTGTGGGCGAGGCAGGGTCAATCGAGGCGTTAGGGTCTGGAATGTGCTGTCTGAGAGTGTGGGGGAGCCGATTCAATCGAGGTGTTAGTTTGTGGAATGCGCTGCCTGAGAGTGTGGTGGAAACAGGGTCAATTGATGCGTTAGGGTCTGGAATGCGCTGCCTGAGAGTGTGGGGGAGACTGTGTCAATCGAGGCGTTAGTGTCTGGAATGCGTTGCCTGAGAGTGTGGGGGTGCCAGGTTCAATCGAGGTGTTAGGGTCTGGAATGCGCTGCCTGAAAGGTTGGGGGAGACAGGTTCAATCGAGGCGTTAGGGTCTGTAATGCGTTGCCTGAGAGTGTGGTGGAGACGGGGTCAATTGAGGAGTTAGCGTCAGGATTGCGCTGCCTGAGATTGTGGGGGAGACAGATTCAATCGAGGCGTTAGGGTCTGGAATGCGCTTCCTGAGATTGTGCGGGAGACAGGGTCAATCGAGGCATTAGGTTTTGGAATGTGCTGCCTGAGAGTCTGGTTGAGACAGGGTCAATCGAGGTTTAAGGGTCTGGAATGCGCTGCCTGAGAGTGTGGTGGGGACAGGGTCAATCGAGGCGTTAGGGTCTGGAATGTGCTGCCTGAGAGTGTGGTGGAGACAGGGTCAATCGAGGCGTTATGGTCTGGAATGTGCTGCCTGAGAGTGTGGGGGAGACAGGGTCAATCGAGGCAGTAGGATCTGAAATGCCCGGCTTGAGATTGTGGTGGTGACAGGTTCAATCGAGGCGTTAGGGTCTGGAATGTGCTGCCTGAGAGTGTGGTGGAGACAGGGTCAATCGAGGCGTTAGGGTCTCGAACGCGCTGCCTGAAATGGTGGGGGAGACAGGGTCAATCGAGGTGTTAGGATCTGGAATGTGCTGCCTGAAAGTGTGGGGGAGACAGGGTCAATCGTGGCTTTATGGTCTGGAATGAGCTGCTTGAGATTATGGTGGAAACAGGGTCAATCGAGGTGTTGGGGTCTGGAATGCGCTGTTTGAGTGTGTGGGGAAGACAGGGTCAATCTAGACGTTAGGATATGGAATGTGCTGCCTGAGAGTGTGGGGGAGCTTGGTTCAATTGAGGCGTTAGTTTCTGGATTGCGTTGCCTGAGAGTGTGGTGGAAACAGGGTTTATCGAGGCGTTAGGGTGTGGAATGTGCTGCCTGAGAGTGTGGTTGGGACAGGGTCAATTGAGGCGTTAGGTTTTCGAATGCGCTGCCTGAGATTGTGGTGGAGACAGGGTCAATCGAGACGTTAGGATCTGGAATGCGCTGCCTGAGAGTGTGGGAGCGACAGGGTCAATTGAAGCGTTAGGTTCTGGAATGTGCTGCCTGAGAGTGTGATGAAAACAGGGTCAATTGAGGCGTTAGGGTCTGGAATGCGCTGCCTGAGAGTGTGGTGGAGACAGGGTCAATCGAGGCGTTAGGGTCTGGAATGCGCTCCCTGAGAGTGTGGGGGAGACGGGGTCAATTGATGAGTTAGCGTCAGGAATGCCCTGCCTGAGATTGTGGGGGAGTCAGATTCATTCGCAGCGTTAGGGTCTGGAATGCGCTTCCTGAGAGTGTGGGGGAGACAGGGTCAATCGAGGCGTTAGGATCTGGAATGTGCTGCCTGAATGTGTTGGGGAGAGAGGTTTCATCGAGGCTTTAGTGTCTGGAATGTGCTGCCTGAGAGTGTGGTGGAGGCAGGTTCAATCAAGACGTTAGGGTCTGGAATGAGCTGCCTGAGATTGTGGTGGAGGCAGGTTCAATCGAGGCGTTAGGATCTGGAATGCGCTGCCGGAGAGTGTGGGGGAGTCAGGGTCAATCGAGGCGTTAGGATCTGGAATGCGCTGCCTGAGATTGTGTGGGAAACAGGGTCAATTGAGTCGTTAGTGTTTGGAATGCGCTTCCTGAGAGTGTGGTGGAGACAGGGTCAATCGTGGCGTTAGGGTCTGGAATGTGCTGCCTGAGAGTGTGGTGGAGACAGGATCAATCGAGGCGTTAGGATTTCGAATGCGCTGCCTGAGAGTGTGGTGGAGACAGGGTCAATTGAGGCGTTAGTGTCTGGAATGCGCTGCCTGAAAGTTTGGGGGAGACTGATTCAATCGAGGTGTTAGTGTCTGGAATACGCTTCCTGAGAGTTTGGGGGAGACAGGGTCGATCGAGGTGTTAGGATCTGGACTGCGCTGCCTGAGTGTGTGGTGGAGACAGCGACAATGGAGGCGTTAGGGTCTGGAATGTGCTGCCTGAGAGTGTAGGGGAAACAGGATCAATCGAGGCGTTAGGATTTCGAATGCGCTGCCTGAGAGTGTGGTGGAAACAGGGTCAATTGAGGCGTTAGGGTTTGGAATGCTCTGCCTGAGAGTGTGGTGGAGGCAGGTTCAATCGAGGCGTTAGGGTCTGGAATGTGCTGCCTGAGAGTGTGGTGGAGACAGGGTCAATCGAGCTTTTAGCGTCTGGAATGTGGTGCCTGAGAGTGTGGGGGAGACAGGTTCAATCGAAACGTTAGGGTCTGGAATGCGCTGCCTGAGAGTGTGGTGGAGGCAGGTTCAATCGAGGTGTTAGGATCTGGAATGTGCTGCCTGAGAGTGTTGGTGAGACATGTTCAATCGAAGCATTAGGGTCTGGAATGCGCTGCCTCAGAGTGTTTTGGAAACAGGGTCAATCGAGTCGTTAGGGTTAGGAATGCGGTGCCTGAGTGTGTGGGGGAGACAGGGTCAATCAAGGTGTTAGGGTCTAGAATGCACTGCCTGAGAGTGTGGGAGACAGGGTCAATCGAGGCGTTAGGGTCTGGAATGCGCTGCCTGAGAGTGTGGTGGAGACAGGGTCAATCGAGCTGTTAGGATCTGGAATGTGCTGCCTGAAAGTGTAGGGGACACAGGTTCAATCGATGCTTTAGGGTCTGGAATGCGCCTCCTGAGAGTCTGGTGGAGACAGGTTCAATCGAGGCGTTAGGATCTGGAATGTGCTGCCTGAGAGTGTGGGGGAGACAGGCTCTATCGAGGTGTTAGGGTCTGGAATGTGCTTCCTGAGATTGTGGTGGAGGCAGGTTCAATCGAGACGTTTGGGTCTGGAATGCGCTGCCTGAGAGTGTTGGGGAGACAGGTTCGATCGAGGCGTTAGGATCTGGAATGTGCTGCCTGAAAGTGTGGGGGAGAGAGGTTCAATCGAGGCGTTAGGGTCTGGAATGAGCTGCTTGAGATTGTGGTGGAGAAAGGTTCAATCGAGGCGTTAGGGTATGGAATGCGATACCTGAGATTGTGGTGCAGACAGGGTCAATTGAGGTGTTAGGACCTGGAATGCGCTGCCTGAGAGTGTGGGCGAGGCAGGGTCAATTGTGGCGAAAGTGTCTGGAATGCGGTGTCTGAGATTGTGTGGGAAACAGGGTCAATTGAGGCGTTAGTGTCTGGAATGCGCTTCCTGAGAGTGTGGGGGAGGCAGGGAAAATCGAGGCGTTAGGGTCTGGAATGCGCTGCCTGAGAGTGTGGGGGAGACAGGGTCAATCGAGGTGTTAGTGTCTGGAATTCGCTGCCTGAGAGTGTGGTGGAGACAGGGTCAATCGAGGCGTTAGGGTCTGCAATGCGCTGCCTGACAGTGTTGGGGAGACAGGGTCAATCGAGGTGTTAGGGTCTGGAATGCGCTGCCTGAAACGTTGTGGAAGACAGGTTCAATCGCGACGTTAGGCTCTGGAATGCGCTGCCTGAGAGTGTGGTGGAGACTGGGTTAATTGAGGAGTTAGCGTCAGGAATGCGCTGCCTGAGATTGTGGGGGAGACAGGGTCAATCGAGGCATTAGGGTCTGGAATGCGCTGCCTGAGGGTTTGGTGGAGACTAGTTCAATAGAGGCGTTAGTGTCTGGAATGAGCTGACTGAGAGTGTGTGCGAGGCAGGGTCAATCGAGGCGTTAGAATCTGTAATGCGCTGCCTGAGATTGTCGGGGAGAAAGATTCAATCGAGGCGTTAGGGTCTGCAATGCGCTTCCTGAGAGTGTGGGGGAGACAGGGTCAATTGAGGCATTAGGGTCTGGAATGCGCTGCCAGAGAGTGTGGTGGAAACAGGGTCAATTGAGGCGTTAGTGTCTGGAATGCGCTTCCTGAGAGTGTGGGGGAGACAGGGAAAATCGAGGCGTTAGGGTCTGGAATGTGCTGCCTGAGAGTGTGGTGGAGACAGGGTCAATCGAGGTTTTAGGGTCTGGAATGCGCTGCCTGAGATTGTGGGGGAGACAGGTTCAATCTAGGCGTTAGTTTGTGGAATGCGCTGCCTGAGAGTGTGGTGGAGACAGGGTCAATCGAGCTTTTAGCGTCTGGAATGTGGTGCCTGAGATTGTGGGGGAGACAGGGTCAATCGAGGCATTAGGGTCTGGAATGCGCTGCCTGAGGGTTTGGTGGAGACTTGTTCAATAGTGGCGTTAGGGTCTAGAATGAGCTGCCTGAGTGTGTGGGCGAGGCAGGGTCAATCGAGGCGATAGGATCTGGAATGCACTGCCTGAAAGTGTGGTGGAGGCAGGTTCAATTGAGGCGTCAGGATCTGGAATGCACTGCCTGAGAGTGTGGTGGAGACAGGTTCAATCGAGGCGTTAGGGTCTGGAATGTGCTGCCTGAGAGTGTGGTGGAGACAGGTTCAATCGAGGCGTTAGGGTCTGGAATGTGCTGCCTGAGATTGTGGTGGAGACAGGTTCAATTGAGGCGTTAGCGTCTGGAATGCGCTGTCTGAGAGTGTGGGGGAGCCGATTCAATCGAGGCGTTAGTTTGTGGAATGCGCTGCCTGAGAGTGTGGTGGAAACAGGGTCAATTGATGCGCTAGGGTCTGGAATGTTCTGCCTGAGAGTGTGGGGGAGACAGGGTCAATTGAGGCGTTAGTTTGTGGAATGCGCTGCCTGAGAGTGTGGGGGAGACAGGGTCAATCGAGGCATTAGTTTGTGGAATGCGCTGCATGAGAGTGTGGGGGAGACAGGGTCAATCGTGACGATAGGGACTGGATTGCGCTGCCTGAGCGTGTAGAGGAGACAGAGTCAATCGAGGCGTTAGGGTCTGGAATGCGTTGCCTGAGAGTGTGGGGGAGACAGGGTCAATCAAGGCGATAGTGTCTGGAATGCACTGCCTGAAAGTGTGGTGGAGGCAGGTTCAATTGAGGCGTCAGGATCTGGAATGCACTGCCTGAGAGTGTGGTGGAGACAGGTTCAATCGAGGCGTTAGGGTCTGGAATGTGCTGCCTGAGAGTGTGGTGGAGACAGGTTCAATCGAGGCGTTAGGGTCTGGAATGTGCTGCCTGAGATTGTGGTGGAGACAGGTTCAATTGAGGCGTTAGCGTCTGGAATGCGCTGTCTGAGAGTGTGGGGGAGCCGATTCAATCGAGGCGTTAGTTTGTGGAATGCGCTGCCTGAGAGTGTGGTGGAAACAGGGTCAATTGATGCGCTAGGGTCTGGAATGTTCTGCCTGAGAGTGTGGGGGAGACAGGGTCAATTGAGGCGTTAGTTTGTGGAATGCGCTGCCTGAGAGTGTGGGGGAGACAGGGTCAATCGAGGCATTAGTTTGTGGAATGCGCTGCATGAGAGTGTGGGGGAGACAGGGTCAATCGTGACGATAGGGACTGGATTGCGCTGCCTGAGCGTGTAGAGGAGACAGAGTCAATCGAGGCGTTAGGGTCTGGAATGCGTTGCCTGAGAGTGTGGGGGAGACAGGGTCAATCAAGGCGATAGTGTCTGGAATGCGCTGCCTGAGGGTTTGGTGGAGACTTGTTCAATAGTGGGGTTAGGGTCTGGAATGAGCTGCCTGAGAGTGTGGGCGAGGCAGGGTCAATCGAGGCGTTAGAATCTGGAATGTGCTTTCTGAAAGTGTGGGGGAGAGAGGTTCAATCAAGGTGTTAGGGTCTGGAATGCGCTGCCTGAGATTGTGGTGGAGGCAGGTTCAATTGAGGCATTAGGATCTGGAATGCGCTGCCTGAGAGTGTGGTGGAGACAGGTTCAATCTAGGCGTTAGGGTCTGGAATGCGCTGCCTGAGATTGTGGTGGAGACAGGTTCAATCTAGGCGTTAGGGTCTGGAATGCGCTGTCTGAGAGTGTGGGGGAGCCGATTCAATCGAGGCGTTAGTTTGTGGAATGCGCTGCCTGAGAGTGTGGTGGAAACAGGGTCAATTGATGCGTTAGGGTCTGGAATGCGCTGCCTGAGAGTGTGGGGGAGACTGGGTCAATCGAGGCGTTAGGGTGTGGAATGCGCTGCCTGAGAGTGTGGTGGAGACTGGGTCAATTGAGGCGTTAGCGTCAGGAATGCGCTGCCTGAGATTGTGGGGGAGACAGATTCAATCAAGGCGTTAGGGCCTGGAATGCACTTCCTGAGATTGTGCGGGAGACAGGGTCAATTGAGGCATTAGGTTCTGGAATGTGCTGCCTGAGAGTCTGGTGGAGACAGGGTCAATCGAGGCATTAGGATTTGAAATGCTCAGCTTGAGATTGTGGTGGAGACAGCGTCAATCGAGGTGTTAGGGTCTGGAATGCGCTGCCTGAGGTTGTGGTGGAGACTGGTTCAATCGAGGCGTTAGGGTCTCGAACGCGCTGCCTGAGAGTGTGGTGGAGACAGGTTCAATCGAGGCGTTAGGATCTGGAATGCGCTGCGTGAGATTGTGGGGGAGACAAGGTCAATTTAGGCGTTAGGTACTGGAATGCGCTGCCTGAGATTGTGGTGGAGACAGGTTCAATCGAGGCGTTAGGATCTGGAATGCGCTGCTTGAGATTGTGTGGGAAACAGGGTCAATTGAGTCGTTAGTGTTTGGAATGCGCTTCCTGAGAGTGTGGGGGAGACAGGGTTAATCGAGGCGTTAGGGTCTGGAATGCGCTGCCTGAGAGTGTGGTGGAGACAGGTTCAATCGAGGCGATTGGGTCTGGATTGCGCTGCCTGAGAGTGTGGGGGAGACAGGGTTAATCGGGGCGTTAGGGTCTGGAATGCGCTGCCTGAGAGTGTGGTGGAGACTGGGTCAATCGAGGTGTTAGGGTCTGGAATGTGCTGCCTGAGAGTGTGGGGGTGCCAGTTTCATTCGAGGTGTTAGGGTCTGGAATGCGCTGCCTGAGAGTGTGCGGGTGCCAGTTTCATTCGAGGTGTTAGGGTCTGGAATGCGCTGCCTGAGAGTGTGGGGGTGCCAGTTTCATTCGAGGCGTTAGGGTGTGGAATGCACTGCCTGAGAGTGTGGTGGAGACAGGGTCAATTGAGGCGTTAGTGTCTGGAATGCGCTGCCTGAGAGTGTGGGGGAGACAGTGTCAATCAAGGCGTTAGGGTCTGGAATGCGCTGCCTGAAAGGTTGGGGGAGACTGATTCAATCGAGGTGTTAGTGTCTGGAATGCGCTTCCTGAGAGTTTGGGGGAGACAGGGTCGATCGAGGTGTTAGGATCTGGACTGCGCTGCCTGAGTGTGTGGTGGAGACAGCGACAATGGAGGCGTTAGGGTCTGGAATGTGCTGCCTGAGAGTGTAGGGGAAACTGGATCAATCGAGGCGTTAGGATTTCGAATGCGCTGCCTGAGTGTGTGGTGGAGACAGCGACAATGGAGGTGTTAGTGTCTGGAATGCGCTGCCTGAGAGTGTCGTGGAGACGCGGTCAATTGAGGCTTTATGGTCTGGAACGAGCTGCTTGAGATTGTGGTGGAAACAGGGTCAATCGAGGTGTTGGGGTCTGGAACGCACTGCCTGAGAGTGTGGTGGAAACAGGGTTTATTGAGGCGTTAGGGTCTGGAATGCACTGCCTGAGAGTGTGGTTGGGACAGGGTCAATTGAGGCGTTAGGTTTTCGAATGCGCTGCCTGAGATTGTGGTGGAAACAGGGTCAATCGAGGCGTTAGGGTCTGGAATGCGCTGCCTGAGAGTGTGGGGGAGCCTGGTTCAATCGAGGCGTAAGTTTTTGAAATGCACTGCCTGAGAGTGTGGGGGAGCCATGTTCAATTGAGGTGTTAGGGTCTGGAATGTGCTGCCTGAGATTGTGAGGGAGATAGGGTCAATCGAGGCATTAGGGTCTGGAATGCGCTGCCTGAGGTTTTGGTGGAGACTTGTTCAATAGTGGCGTTAGGGTCTGGAATGAGCTGCCTGAGAGTGTGGGCGAGGCAGGGTCAATCGAGGCGTTAGAATCTGGAATGTGCTTTCTGAAAGTGTGGGGGAGAGAGGTTCAATCGAGGCGTTAGGGTCTGGAATGCGCTGCCTGTGATTGTGGTGGAGGCAGGTTCAATTGAGGCGTTAGGATCTGGAATGCGCTGCCTGAGAGTGTGGGGGAGCCTGGTTCAATCGAGGCGTAAGTTTTTGAAATGCACTGCCTGAGAGTGTGGGGGAGCCATGTTCAATTGAGGTGTTAGGGTCTGGAATGTGCTGCCTGAGATTGTGAGGGAGATAGGGTCAATCGAGGCATTAGGGTCTGGAATGCGCTGCCTGAGGTTTTGGTGGAGACTTGTTCAATAGTGGCGTTAGGGTCTGGAATGAGCTGCCTGAGAGTGTGGGCGAGGCAGGGTCAATCGAGGCGTTAGAATCTGGAATGTGCTTTCTGAAAGTGTGGGGGAGAGAGGTTCAATCGAGGCGTTAGGATCTGGAATGCGCTGCCTGAGAGTGTGGGGGAGACAGGGTCAGTCGAGACGTTAGGATTTGGAATGCGCTGCCTGAGATTGTGGTGGAGGCAGGTTCAATCGAGGCGTTAGGATCTGGAATGCGCTGCCTGAGAGTGTGATGAAAACAGGGTCAATTGAGGCGTTAGTGTCTGGAATGCACTGCCTGAGTGTGTGGGGGAGACAGGGTCAATCGAGGCGTTAGGGTCTGGAATGTGCTGCCTGAGAATGTGGGGGAGAGAGGTTCAATCGAGGCGTTAGGATCTGGAATGTGCTGCCTGAGAGTGTGGTGGAGACAGGGTCAATCGAGGTGTTAGGGTCTGGAATGCGCTGCCTGTGATTGTGGTGGAGGCAGGTTCAATTGAGGCGTTAGGGTCTGGAATGCGCTGCCTGAGAGTGTGGTGGAGACAGGGTCAATCGAGCTGTTAGGATCTGGAATGTGCTGCCTGAAAGTGTAGGGGACACAGGTTCAATCGATGCTTTAGGGTCTGGAATGCGCCTCCTGAGAGTGTTGGGGAGACAGGTTCGATCGAGGCGTTAGGATCTGGAATGTGCTGCCTGAAAGTGTGGGGGAGAGAGGTTCAATCGAGGCGTTAGGGTCTGGAATGAGCTGCTTGAGATTGTGGTGGAGAAAGGTTCAATCGAGGCGTTAGGGTATGGAATGCGATACCTGAGAGTGTGGTGCAGACAGGGTCAATTGAGGTGTTAGGATCTGGAATGCGCTGCCTGAGAGTGTGGGCGAGGCAGGGTCAATTGTGGCGAAAGTGTCTGGAATGCGGTGTCTGAGATTGTGTGGGAAACAGGGTCAATTGAGGCGTTAGTGTCTGGAATGCGCTTCCTGAGAGTGTGGGGGAGGCAGGGAAAATCGAGGCGTTAGGGTCTGGAATGCGCTGCCTGAGAGTGTGGGGGAGACAGGGTCAATCGAGGTGTTAGTGTCTGGAATTCGCTGCCTGAGAGTGTGGTGGAGACAGGGTCAATCGAGGCGTTAGGGTCTGCAATGCGCTGCCTGACAGTGTTGGGGAGACAGGGTCAATCGAGGTGTTAGGGTCTGGAATGCGCTGCCTGAAATGTTGTGGGAGACAGGTTCAATCGCGACGTTAGGCTCTGGAATGCGCTGCCTGAGAGTGTGGTGGAGACTGGGTTAATTGAGGAGTTAGCGTCAGGAATGCGCTGCCTGAGATTGTGGGGGAGACAGGGTCAATCGAGGCATTAGGGTCTGGAATGCGCTGCCTGAGGGTTTGGTGGAGACTAGTTCAATAGAGGCGTTAGTGTCTGGAATGAGCTGACTGAGAGTGTGTGCGAGGCAGGGTCAATCGAGGCGTTAGAATCTGTAATGTGCTGCCTGAGAGTGTGGTGGAGACAGGGTCAATCGAGGTGTTAGGGTCTGGAATGCGCTGCCTGAGAGTGTGGGGGTGCCAGTTTCATTCGAGGCATTAGGGTGTGGAATGCGCTGCCAGAGAGTGTGGTGGAAACAGGGTCAATTGAGGCGTTAGTGTCTGGAATGCGCTTCCTGAGAGTGTGGGGGAGACAGGGAAAATCGAGGCGTTAGGGTCTGGAATGTGCTGCCTGAGAGTGTGGTGGAGACAGGGTCAATCGAGGTTTTAGGGTCTGGAATGCGCTGCCTGAGATTGTGGGGGAGACAGGTTCAATCTAGGCGTTAGGGTCTGGAATGCACTGTCTGAGAGTGTGGGGGAGCCGATTCAATCGAGGCGTTAGTTTGTGGAAAGCGCTTCCTGAGAGTGTGGTGGAGACAGGGTCAATCGGGCTTTTAGCGTCTGGAATGTGGTGCCTGAGATTGTGGGGGAGACAGGGTCAATCGAGGCATTAGGGTCTGGAATGCGCTGCCTGAGGGTTTGGTGGAGACTTGTTCAATAGTGGCGTTAGGGTCTGGAATGCACTGCCTGAGAGTGTGGTGGAGGCAGGTTCAATTGAGGCGTCAGGATCTGGAATGCGCTGCCTGAGAGTGTGGTGGAGACAGGTTCAATCGAGGCGTTAGGGTCTGGAATGTGCTGCCTGAGAGTGTGGTGGAGACAGGTTCAATCGAGGCGCTAGGGTCTGGAATGTGCTGCCTGAGATTGTGGTGGAGACAGGTTCAATTGAGGCGTTAGCGTCTGGAATGCGCTGCCTGAGAGTGTGGGGTGCCGATTCAATCGAGGCGTTAGTTTGTGGAATGCGCTGCCTGAGAGTGTGGTGGAAACAGGGTCAATTGATGCGCTAGGGTCTGGAATGTGCTGCCTGAGAGTGTGGGGGAGACAGGGTCAATTGAGGCGTTAGTTTGTGGAATGCGCTGCCTGAGAGTGTGGGGGAGACAGGGTCAATCGAGGCGTTAGTTTGTGGAATGCGCTGCATGAGAGTGTGGGGGAGACAGGGTCAATCGTGACGATAGGGACTGGATTGCGCTGCCTGAGTGTGTAGAGGAGACAGGGTCAATCGAGGCATTAGGGTCTGGAATGCGTTGCCTGAGATTGTGGGGGAGACAGGGTCAATCAAGGCGATAGTGTCTGGAATGCGCTGCCTGAGGGTTTGGTGGAGACTTGTTCAATAGTGGGGTCAGGGTCTGGAATGAGCTGCCTGAGAGTGTGGGCGAGGCAGGGTCAATCGAGGCGTTAGAATCTGGAATGTGCTTTCTGAAAGTGTGGGGGAGAGAGGTTCAATCGAGGTGTTAGGGTCTGGAATGCGCTGCCTGAGATTGTGGTGGAGGCAGGTTCAATTGAGGCATTAGGATCTGGAATGCGCTGCCTGAGAGTGTGGTGGAGACAGGTTCAATCTAGGCATTAGGGTCTGGAATGCGCTGCCTGAGATTGTGGTGGAGACAGGTTCAATCTAGGCGTTAGGGTCTGGAATGCGCTGTCTGAGAGTGTGGGGGAGCCGATTCAATCGAGGCGTTAGTTTGTGGAATGCGCTGCCTGAGAGTGTGGTGGAAACAGGGTCAATTGATGCGTTAGGGTCTGGAATGCGCTGCCTGAGAGTGTGGGGGAGACAGGGTCAATCGAGGCGTTAGGGTGTGGAATGCGCTGCCTGAGAGTGTGGTGGAGACTGGGTCAATTGAGGTGTTAGGTTCTGGAATGTGCTGCCTGAGAGTCTGGTGGAGACAGGGTCAATCGAGTTGTTAGGATCTTGAATGCGTTGCCTGAGAGTGTGGGGGAGACAGGGTCAATCGAGGCGTTAGGATTTGGAATGCCCAGCTTGAGATTGTGGTGGAGACAGAGTCAATCGAGGTGTTAGGGTCTGGAATGCGCTGCCTGAGGTTGTGGTGGAGACTGGTTCAATCGAGGCGTTAGGGTCTCGAACGCGCTGCCTGAGAGTGTGGTGGAGACAGGTTCAATCGAGGCGTTAGGATCTTGAATGCGCTGCGTGAGATTGTGGGGGAGACAAGGTCAATTTAGGCGTTAGGTACTGGAATGCGCTGCCTGAGATTGTGGTGGAGACAGGTTCAATCGAGGCGTTAGGATCTGGAATGCGCTGCCTGAGATTGTGTGGGAAACAGGGTCAATTGAGTCGTTAGTGTTTGGAATGCACTTCCTGAGAGTGTGGGGGAGACAGGGTTAATCGAGGCGTTAGGGTCTGGAATGCGCTGCCTGAGAGTGTGGTGGAGACAGGTTCAATCGAGGCGATTGGGTCTGGATTGCGCTGCCTGAGAGTGTGGGGGAGACAGGGTTAATCGAGGCGTTAGGGTCTGGAATGCGCTGCCTGGGAGTGTGGTGGAAACTGGGTCAATCGAGGTGTTAGGGTCTGGAATGTGCTGCCTGAGAGTGTGGGGGTGCCAGTTTCATTCGAGGTGTTAGGGTCTGGAATGCGCTGCCTGAGAGTGTGCGGGTGCCAGTTTCATTCGAGGTGTTAGGGTCTGGAATGCGCTGCCTGAGAGTGTGGGGGTGCCAGTTTCATTCGAGGCGTTAGGGTGTGGAATGCACTGCCTGAGAGTGTGGTGGAGACGGGGTCAATTGAGGAGTTAGCGTCAGGAATGCGCTGCCTGAGATTGTCGGGGAGAAAGATTCAATCGAGGCGTTAGGGTCTGGATTGCGCTGCCTGAGATTGTGGGGGAGACAGGGTCAATTGAGGCGTTAGGGTCTGGCATGCGCTGCCTGAAAGGTTGGGGGAGACAGGGTCAATCGATGCGTTAGTGTCTGGAATGCGCTGCCTGAGAGTGTGGGGGTGCCAGGTTCAATCGAGGCATTAGGGTCTGGAATGCGCTGCCTGAAAGGTTGGGGGAGACAGGTTCAATCGAGGCGTTAGGGTCTGGCATGCACTGCCTGAAAGGTTGGGGGAGACAGGTTCAATCGAGGCGTTAGGATCTGAAATGCGCTTCCTGAGATTGTGGGGGAGACAGGGTCAATCGAGGCGTTAGGGTCTGGCATGCGCTGCCTGAAAGGTTGGGGGAGACAGGGTCAATCGATGCGTTAGTGTCTGGAATGCGCTGCCTGAGAGTGTGGGGGTGCCAGGTTCAATCGAGGCATTGGGGTCTGGAATGCGCTGCCTGAAAGGTTTGGGGAGACAGGTTCAATCGAGGCGTTAGGGTCTGGCATGCGCTGCCTGAAAGGTTGGGGGAGACAGGTTCAATCGAGGCGTTAGGATCTGAAATGCGCTTCCTGAGATTGTGGGGGAGACAGGGTCAATCGAGGCATTAGGGTCTGGACTGCGCTGCCTGAGGGTTTGGTGGAGACTAGTTCAATAGAGGCGTTAGGGTCTGGAATGCACTGCCTGAGAGTGTGGGCGAGGCAGGGTCAATCGAGGCATTAGGGTCTGGAATGCGCTGTCTGAGAGTGTGGGGGAGCCGATTCAATCGAGGCGTTAGTTTGTGGAATGCGCTGCCTGAGAGTGTGGTGGAAAAAGGGTCAATTGATGCGTTAGGGTCTGGAATGTGCTGCCTGAGAGTGTGGTGGAAACAGGGTCATCGTGGCGTTAGGGTCTGGAATGCGTTGCCTGAGAGTGTGGTGGAAACAGGATCATCGAGGCGTTAGGGTCTGGAATGCGTTGCCTGAGAGTGTGGGGGTGCTAGGTTCAATCGAGGCGTTAGGGTCTGGAATGCGCTGCCTGAAAGGTTGGGGGAGACAGGTTCAATCGAGGCGTTAGGGTCTGTAATGCGTTGCCTGAGAGTGTGGTGGAGACGGGGTCAATTGAGGTGTTAGCGTCAGGAATGCGCTTCCTGAGATTGTGCGGGACACAGGGTCAATCGATTCATTAGGTTTCGGGATGTGCTCCCTGAGAGTCTGGTGGAGACAGGGTCAATCGAAGTTTTAGGGTATGGAATGCGCTGCCTGAGAATGTGGTGGGGACAGGGTCAATCGAGTTGTTAGGATCTTGAATGCGTTGCCTGAGAGTGTGGGGGAGACAGGGTCAGTCGAGGCATTAGGATCTGGAATGCCCGGCTCGAGATTGTGGTGGAGACAGGTTCAGTCGAGGCATTAGGATCTGGAATGCTCTGCCTTACAGTGTGGTGGAGGCAGGTTCAATCGAGGCGTTAGGGTCTGGAATGCGCTGCCTTAGAGTGTGGTGGAGGCAGGTTCAATCGAGGTGTTAGTGTCTGGAATGCGCTGCCTGAGAGTGTCGTGGAGACGCGGTCAATTGAGGCTTTATGGTCTGGAACGAGCTGCTTGAGATTGTGGTGGAAACAGATTCAATCGAGGTGTTGGGGTCTGGAATGCACTGCCTGAGAGTGTGGTGGAAACAGGGTTTATTGAGGCGTTAGGGTCTGGAATGCGCTGCCTGAGAGTGTGGTTGGGACAGGGTCAATTGAGGCGTTAGGTTTTCGAATGCGCTGCCTGAGATTGTGGTGGAAACAGGGTCAATCGAGGCGTTAGGGTCTGGAATGCGCTGCCTGAGAGTGTGGGGGAGCCTGGTTCAATCGAGGCGTAAGTTTTTGAAATGCACTGCCTGAGAGTGTGGGGGAGCCAGGTTCAATTGAGGTGTTAGGGTCTGGAATGTGCTGCCTGAGATTGTGAGGGAGATAGGGTCAATCGAGGCATTAGGGTCTGGAATGCGCTGCCTGAGGTTTTGGTGGAGACTTGTTCAATAGTGGCGTTAGGGTCTGGAATGAGCTGCCTGAGAATGTGGGCGAGGCAGGGTCAATCGAGGCGTTAGAATCTGGAATGTGCTTTCTGAAAGTGTGGGGGAGAGAGGTTCAATCGAGGCGTTAGGATCTGGAATGCGCTGCCTGAGAGTGTGGGGGAGACAGGGTCAGTCGAGACGTTAGGATTTGGAATGCGCTGCCTGAGATTGTGGTGGAGGCAGGTTCAATCGAGGCGTTAGGATCTGGAATGCGCTGCCTGAGAGTGTGGGGGCGACAGGGTCAATTGAAGCGTTAGGTTCTGGAATGCGCTTCCTGAGAGTGTGATGAAAACAGGGTCAATTGAGGCGTTAGTGTCTGGAATGCGCTGCCTGAGAGTGTGGGGGAGACAGGGTCAATCGAGGCGTTAGGGTCTGGAATGTGCTGCCTGAGAGTGTGGGGGAGAGAGGTTCAATCGAGGCGTTAGGATCTGGAATGTGCTGCCTGAGAGTGTGGTGGAGACAGGGTCAATCGAGGCGTTAGGGTCTGGAATGCGCTGCCTGTGATTGTGGTGGAGGCAGGTTCAATTGAGGCGTTAGGATCTGGAATGTGCTGCCTGAAAGTGTAGGGGACACAGGTTCAATCGAGGCTTTAGGGTCTGGAATGCGCCTCCTGAGAGTCTGGTGGAGACAGTTTCAATCGAGGCGTTAGGATCTGGAATGCGCTGCCTGAGAGTGTGGGGGAGACAGGCTCTATCGAGGTGTTAGGGTCTGGAATGTGCTTCCTGAGATTGTGGTGGAGGCAGGTTCAATCGAGACGTTTGGGTCTGGAATGCGCTGCCTGAGAGTGTTGGGGAAACAGGTTCGATCGAGGCGTTAGGATCTGGAATGTGCTGCCTGAAAGTGTGGGGGAGAGAGGTTCATTCGAGGCGTTAGGGTCTGGAATGAGCTGCTTGAGATTGTGGTGGAGAAAGGTTCAATCGAGGCGTTAGGGTATGGAATGCGATACCTGAGAGTGTGGTGCAGACAGGGTCAATTGAGGTGTTAGGATCTGGAATGCGCTGCCTGAGAGTGTGGGCGAGGCAGGGTCAATTGTGGCGAAAGTGTCTGGAATGCAGTGTCTGAGATTGTGTGGGAAACAGGGTCAATTGAGGCATTAGTGTCTGGAATGCGCTTCCTGAGAGTGTGGGGGAGGCAGGGAAAATCGTGGCGTTAGGGTCTGGAATGCGCTGCCTGAGAGTGTGGTGGAGACAGGGTCAATCGAGGCGTTAGTGTCTGGAATTCGCTGCCTGAGAGTGTGGTGGAGACAGGGTCAATCGAGGCGTTAGGGTCTGCAATGCGCTGCCTGACAGTGTTGGGGAGACAGGGACAATCGAGGTGTTAGGGTCTGGAATGCGCTGCCTGAGGGTTTGGTGGAGACTAGTTCAATAGAGGCGTTAGTGTCTGGAATGAGCTGACTGAGAGTGTGTGCGAGGCAGGGTCAATCGAGGTGTTAGAATCTGTAATGTGCTGCCTGAGAGTGTGGTGGAGACAGGGTCAATCGAGGTGTTAGGGTCTGGAATGCGCTGCCTGAGAGTGTGGGGGTGCCAGTTTCATTCGAGGCGTTAGGGTGTGGAATGCACTGCCTGAGAGTGTGGTGGAGACGGGGTCAATTGAGGAGTTAGCGTCAGGAATGCGCTGCCTGAGATTGTCGGGGAGAAAGATTCAATCGAGGCGTTAGGGTCTGCAATGCGCTTCCTGAGAGTGTGGGGGAGACAGGGTCAATCGAGGCATTAGGGTGTGGAATGCGCTGCCAGAGAGTGTGGTGGAAACAGTGTCAATTGAGGCGTTAGTGTCTGGAATGCGCTTCCTGAGAGTGTGGGGGAGACAGGGAAAATCGAGGCGTTAGGGTCTGGAATGTGCTGCCTGAGAGTGTGGTGGAGACAGGGTCAATCGAGGTTTTAGGGTCTGGAATGCGCTGCCTGAGATTGTGGGGGAGACAGGTTCAATCTAGGCGTTAGGGTCTGGAATGCACTGTCTGAGAGTGTGGGGGAGCCGATTCAATCGAGGCGTTAGTTTGTGGAATGCGCTGCCTGAGAGTGTGGTGGAGACAGGGTCAATCGAGCTTTTAGCGTCTGGAATGTGGTGCCTGAGATTGTGGGGGAGACAGGGTCAATCGAGGCATTAGGGTCTGGAATGCGCTGCCTGAGGGTTTGGTGGAGACTTGTTCAATAGTGGCGTTAGGGTCTGGAATGAGCTGCCTGAGATTGTAGTGGAGACAGGTCTAATCGAGGCGTTAGGGTCTGGAATGAGCTGCCTGAGAGTGTGGTGGAGACAGGGTCAATCGAGGCATTAGGGTCTGCAATGTGCTGCCTGAGAGTGTGGTGGAGACAGGGTCAATCGAGGCGTTAGGACCTGGAATGTGCTGCCTGAGATTGTAGCGGAGACAGGTCTAATCGAGGCGTTAGTGCCTGCAATGCGCTGCCTGAGAGTGTGGTGGAGACTGGTTCAATCTCGGCGTTAGTGTCTGGAATGCGCTGCCTGAGAGTGTCGTGGAGACGCGGTCAATTGAGGCTTTATGGTCTGGAATGAGCTGCTTGAGATTGTGGTGGAAACAGGGTCAATCGAGGTGTTGGGGTCTGGAATGCGCTGATTGAGTGTGTGGGGAAGACAGGGTCAATCTAGACGTTAGGATATGGAATGCGCTGCCTGAGAGTGTGGGGGAAATAGGGTTTATCGAGGCGTTAGTGTCTGGAATGTGTTGACTGAGAGTGTGGTGGAAACAGGGTTTATCGAGGCGTTAGTGTCTGGAATGCGCTGCCTGAGAGTGTGATGAAAACAGGGTCAATTGAGGCGTTAGGGTCTGGAATGCGCTGCCTGAGATTGTGGGGGAGACTGGGTCAATCGAGGCGTTAGGATTTGGAATGCGCTGCCTGAGATTGTGGTGGAGGCAGGTTCAATCGAGGCGTTAGGATCTGGAATGTGCTGCCTGAGACTGTGGTGGAGACAGGGTCAATCGAGGCGTTAGGATCTGGAATGTGCTGCCTGAGAGTGTGGTGGAGACAGGGTCAATTGAGGTGTTAGGGTCTGGAATGCGCTGCCTGAGAGTGTGGGGGAGCCTGGTTCAATCGAGGCGTTAGTTTGTGGAATGCGTTGCCTGAGAGTGTGGGGGAGACAGGGTAAATCGAGGTGTTAGGATCTGGAATGCGCTGCGTGAGATTGTGGGGGAGACAAGCTCAATTGAGGCGTTAGGTACTGGAATGCGCTGCCTGAGATTGTGGTGGAGACAGGTTCAATCGAGGCGTTAGGATCTGGAATGGCCTGAGATTGTGTGGGAAACAGGGTCAATTGAGTCGTTAGTGTTTGGAATGCGCTTCCTGAGAGTGTGGGGGAGACAGGGAAAATCGAGGCGTTAGTGTCTGGAATGTGCTGCCTGAGAGTGTGGGGGAGACAGGGTTAATCGAGGCGTTAGGGTCTGGAATGCGCTGCCTGAAAGGTTGGGGGAGACAGGTTCAATCGAGGCATTAGGGTCTGGAATGCGCTGCCTGAGATTGTGGGGGAGACAGATTCAATCGCGGCGTTAGGGTCTGAAATGCGCTTCCTGATATTGTGGGGGAGGCAGGGTCAATCAAGGCATTAGTGTCTGGACTGTGCTGCCTGAGGGTTTAGTGGAGACTAGTTCAATAGAGGCGTTAGGGTCTCGAAAGAGCTGCCTGAGAGTGTGGGCGAGGCAGGGTCAATCGAGGCGTTAGGGTCTGGAATGCGCTGTCTGAGAGTGTGGGGGAGCCGATTCAATCGAGGCGTTAGGATCTGGAATGCGCTGCCTGAGATTGTGGGGGAGCCAGGTTCAATCGATGTGTTAGGTTCTGGAATGCGCTGCCTGAGAGTGTGGGGGAGACAGGGTCAATCGAGGCGTTAGCGTCTGGAATGCGCTGCCTGAGAGCGTGGTGGAGACAGGGTCAATCGAGGTGTTAGGGTCTGGAATGCGATGCCTGAGAGTGTGGGCGAGGCAGTGCCAATCGAGGCGTTAGGGTCTGGAATGTGCTGCCTGACAGTGTCGTGGAGACGGGGTCAATTGAGGCTTTAGGGTCTGGAATGAGCTGCTTGAGATTCTAGTGGAGAAAGGTTCAATCGAGGCGTTGGGGTCTGGAATGCGATACCTGAGATTGTGGTGCAGACAGTGTCAATTGAGGCGTTAGTGTCTGGAATTTGCTGCCTGAGAATGTGGTGGAGGCAGGTTCAATCGAAGCGTTAGGATCTGGAATGTGCTGCCTGAGAGTGTGGGGCAGACAGGGTCAATTGAGGCGTTAGGCTTTGGAATTCGCTGCCTGAGAGTGTGGTGGGGACAGGGTCAATCGAGGTGTTAGGATCTGGAATGCGTTGCCTGAGAGTGTGGTGGAGACAGGGTCAATCGAGGCGTTAGGATTAGGAATGCCCCACTTGAGATTGTGGTGGAGACTGGTTCAATCGGGACGTTAGGGTCTGGAATGCGCTGCCTGAAAGGGTGGGGGAGACACGGTCAATCGAGTTGTTAGGATCTGGAATGTGCTGCCTGAAAGTGTGGGGGAGACAGGTACGATCGAGGCGTTAGGGTCTGGAATGCGGTGCCTGAGAGTGTGGTGGAGACAGGTTCAATTGAGGCGTTAGGGTCTGGAATGCACTGCCAGAAAGTGTGGTGGAGACAGGGTCAATTGAGGTGTTAGGGTCTGGAATGCGCTGCCTGAGAGTGTGGTGGAGACAGGTTCAATCGAGGCATTAGGGTCTGGACTGCGCTGCCTGAGAGTGTGGTAGAAGCAGGGTCAATCAAGTCGTTAGGGTCTGGAATGTGCTGCCTGAGAATGTCGGGGAGATCGGTTCAATCGAGGTTTTTGGATCTGCAATGTGCTGCCTGAGAGTGTGGTGGAGACAGGTTCAATCGAGGCGTTAGGATCTGGAATGAGCTGCCTGAGAGTGTGTGGGATACAGGTTCAATCGAGGCGTTAGGATCTGGAATGCGCTGCCTGAGAGTGTGGTGGAGACAGGGTCAATCGAGGTGTTAGGGTCTGGAATGTGCTGCCTGAGAGTGAGGTGGAGACAGGTTCAATCGAAGCATTAGGATCTGGAATGCGCTGCCTGAGAGTGTGGTGCAGACAGGTTCAATCGAGGTGTTAGGATCTGGAATGTGCTGCCTGAGAGTGTGGGGGAGCCTGGTTCAATCGAGGCGTTAGTTTGTTGAATGCGCTGCCTGAGAGTGTGGTGGAAACAGGGTCAATCGAGGCGTTAGGATCTGGAATGCGCTGCCTGAGATTGTGGTGGAGGCAGGTTCAATCGAGGCGTTAGGGTCTGGAATGCCCTGCCTGAGAGTGTGGTTGAGCCTGGTTCAATCGAGGCGTTAGTTTGTGGAATGCGCTGCCTGAGAGTGTGGTGGAAACAGGGTCAATCGAGGCATTAGGATCTGGAATTCGCTGCCTGAGAGTGTGGGGGTGACTGGTTCAATCGAGGCGTTAGGGTCTGGAATGCGCTGCCTGGGAGTGTGGGCGAGGCAGTGCCAATCGAGGCGTTAGGGTCTGGATTGTGCTGCCTGAGAGTGTCTTGGAGCCGGGGTCAATTGAGGCGTTAGGGTCTGGAATGCGCTGCCTGAGTGTGTGGGAGAGACAGGGTCAATCGGGGTGTTAGGATCTGGAATGCGCTGCCTGAATGGGTGGGGGAGACAGGGTCAATCGAGGTGTTAGGGTCCAGAATGCGCTGCTTGAGAGTGTGGGCGAGGCAGTGCCAATCGAGGCGTTAGGGTCTGGAATGTGCTGCCTGAGAGTGTCGTGGAGATGGGGTCAATTGAGGCTTTAGGGTCTGGAATGAGCTGCTTGAGATTCTGGTGGAGAAAGGTTCAATCGAGGCGTTAGGGTATGGAATGCTATATCTGAGATTGTGGTGCAGACAGTGTCAATTGAGGCATTAGTGTCTGGAATGTGCTGCCTTAGAGTGTGGTGGAGGCAGGTACAATCGAAGCGTTAAGATCTAGAATGTGCTGCCTGAGAGTGTGGTTGGGACAGGGTCAATTGAGGCATTAGAATCAGGAAGGCGCTGCCTGAGATTGTTGGGGATACAGGGTCAATCGAAGCGTTAGGATCTGGAATGCGTTGCCTGAGATTGTGGTGGAGGCAGGTTCAATCGAGGCATTAGGGTCTGGAATGGGCTGCCTGACAGTGTGGGGGAGCCTGGTTCAATCGAGGCTTTAGTTTGAGGAATGCGCTGCCTGAGAGTGTGGTGGAGACAGGGTCAATTGAGGCGTTAGGGTCTGGAATGCGCTGCCTGAGTGTGTGGGAGAGACAGGGTCAATCGGGGTGTTAGGATCTGGAATGCGCTGCCTGAATGGGTGGGGGAGACAGGGTCAATCGAGGTGTTAGGGTCTAGAATGCGCTGCTTGAGAGTGTGGGCGAGGCAGTGCCAATCGAGGCGTTAGGGTCTGGAATGTGCTGCCTGAGAGGGTCGTGGAGATGGGGTCAATTGAGGCTTTAGGGTCTGGAATGAGCTGCTTGAGATTCTGGTGGAGAAAGGTTCAATTGAGGCGTTAGTGTCTGGAATTTGCTGCCTGTGAGTGTGGTGGAGGCAGGTTCAATCGAAGCGTTAGGATCTGGAATGTGCTGCCTGAGAGTGTGGGGCAGACAGGGTCAATTGAGGCGTTAGGCTTTGGAATTCGCTGCCTGAGAGTGTGGTGGGGACAGGGTCAATCGAGGTGTTAGGATCTGGAATGCGTTGCCTGAGAGTGTGGTGGAGACAGGGTCAATCGAGGCGTTAGGATTAGGAATGCCCCACTTGAGATTGTGGTGGAGACTGGTTCAATCGGGACGTTAGGGTCTGGAATGCGCTGCCTGAAAGGGTGGGGGAGACACGGTCAATCGAGTTGTTAGGATCTGGAATGTGCTGCCTGAAAGTGTGGGGGACACAGGTACGATCGAGGCGTTAGGGTCTGGAATGCGGTGCCTGAGAGTGTGGTGGAGACAGGTTCAATTGAGGCGTTAGGGTCTGGAATGCACTGCCAGAAAGTGTGGTGGAGACAGGGTCAATTGAGGTGTTAGGGTCTGGAATGCGCTGCCTGAGAGTGTGGTGGAGACAGGTTCAATCGAGGCATTAGGGTCTGGACTGCGCTGCCTGAGAGTGTGGTAGAAGCAGGGTCAATCAAGTCGTTAGGGTCTGGAATGTGCTGCCTGAGAATGTCGGGGAGATCGGTTCAATCGAGGTTTTTGGATCTGCAATGTGCTGCCTGAGAGTGTGGTGGAGACAGGTTCAATCGAGGCGTTAGGATCTGGAATGAGCTGCCTGAGAGTGTGTGGGATACAGGTTCAATCGAGGCGTTAGGATCTGGAATGCGCTGCCTGAGAGTGTGGTGGAGACAGGGTCAATCGAGGTGTTAGGGTCTGGAATGTGCTGCCTGAGAGTGAGGTGGAGACAGGTTCAATCGAAGCATTAGGATCTGGAATGCGCTGCCTGAGAGTGTGGTGCAGACAGGTTCAATCGAGGTGTTAGGATCTGGAATGTGCTGCCTGAGAGTGTGGGGGAGCCTGGTTCAATCGAGGCGTTAGTTTGTTGAATGCGCTGCCTGAGAGTGTGGTGGAAACAGGGTCAATCGAGGCGTTAGGATCTGGAATGCGCTGCCTGAGATTGTGGTGGAGGCAGGTTCAATCGAGGCGTTAGGGTCTGGAATGCCCTGCCTGAGAGTGTGGTTGAGCCTGGTTCAATCGAGGCGTTAGTTTGTGGAATGCGCTGCCTGAGAGTGTGGTGGAAACAGGGTCAATCGAGGCATTAGGATCTGGAATTCGCTGCCTGAGAGTGTGGGGGTGACTGGTTCAATCGAGGCGTTAGGGTCTGGAATGCGCTGCCTGGGAGTGTGGGCGAGGCAGTGCCAATCGAGGCGTTAGGGTCTGGATTGTGCTGCCTGAGAGTGTCTTGGAGCCGGGGTCAATTGAGGCGTTAGGGTCTGGAATGCGCTGCCTGAGTGTGTGGGAGAGACAGGGTCAATCGGGGTGTTAGGATCTGGAATGCGCTGCCTGAATGGGTGGGGGAGACAGGGTCAATCGAGGTGTTAGGGTCCAGAATGCGCTGCTTGAGAGTGTGGGCGAGGCAGTGCCAATCGAGGCGTTAGGGTCTGGAATGTGCTGCCTGAGAGTGTCGTGGAGATGGGGTCAATTGAGGCTTTAGGGTCTGGAATGAGCTGCTTGAGATTCTGGTGGAGAAAGGTTCAATCGAGGCGTTAGGGTATGGAATGCTATATCTGAGATTGTGGTGCAGACAGTGTCAATTGAGGCATTAGTGTCTGGAATGTGCTGCCTTAGAGTGTGGTGGAGGCAGGTACAATCGAAGCGTTAAGATCTAGAATGTGCTGCCTGAGAGTGTGGTTGGGACAGGGTCAATTGAGGCATTAGAATCAGGAAGGCGCTGCCTGAGATTGTTGGGGATACAGGGTCAATCGAAGCGTTAGGATCTGGAATGCGTTGCCTGAGATTGTGGTGGAGGCAGGTTCAATCGAGGCATTAGGGTCTGGAATGGGCTGCCTGACAGTGTGGGGGAGCCTGGTTCAATCGAGGCTTTAGTTTGAGGAATGCGCTGCCTGAGAGTGTGGTGGAGACAGGGTCAATTGAGGCGTTAGGGTCTGGAATGCGCTGCCTGAGTGTGTGGGAGAGACAGGGTCAATCGGGGTGTTAGGATCTGGAATGCGCTGCCTGAATGGGTGGGGGAGACAGGGTCAATCGAGGTGTTAGGGTCTAGAATGCGCTGCTTGAGAGTGTGGGCGAGGCAGTGCCAATCGAGGCGTTAGGGTCTGGAATGTGCTGCCTGAGAGGGTCGTGGAGATGGGGTCAATTGAGGCTTTAGGGTCTGGAATGAGCTGCTTGAGATTCTGGTGGAGAAAGGTTCAATTGAGGCGTTAGTGTCTGGAATTTGCTGCCTGTGAGTGTGGTGGAGGCAGGTTCAATCGAAGCGTTAGGATCTAGAATGCGCTGCCTGAGAGTGTGGTTGGGACAGGGTCAATTGAGGCGTTAGGATCTGGAAGGCGCTGCCTGAGATTGTTGGGGAGACAGGGTCAATCGAAGCGTTAGGATCTGGAATGCGCTGCCTGAGAGTGTGGTGGAAACAGGGTCAATTGAGGCATTAGGGTCTGGAATGCGCTGCCTGTGAGTGTGGGAGAGACAGGGTCAATCGAGGCATTAGGGTCTGGAATGCGCTGCCTGAGACTGAGGGGGAGACAGGTTCAATCGAGGAGTTAGGGTCTGGAATGCGGTGCCTGAGAGTGTGGGGGAGACTGGTTCAATCAAGGTGTTAGGTTCTGGAATGCGGTGCCTGAGAGTGTGGGGGAGACTGGTTCAATCGAGGCGTTAGGGTCTGGAATGAGCTGCCTGAGATTGTGGTGGAGTCAGGTTCAGTCGAGGCGTTAGGGTCTGGAATGTGATACCTGATAGTGTGGTGGAGACAGGGTCAATTGAGTTGTTAGGTTCTGGAATGGGCTGCCTGAGAGTGTGGTGGAGACAGGTTCAATCGAGGAGTTAGGGTCTGGAATGCGGTGCCTGAGAGTGTGGGGGAGACTGGTTCAATCAAGGTGTTAGGTTCTGGAATGCGGTGCCTGAGAGTGTGGGGGAGACTGGTTCAATCGAGGCGTTAGGGTCTGGAATGCGCTGCTTGAGAGTGTTGGGGAGACAGGGTCAATCGAGGCGTTAGGGTCCGGAATGAGCTGCCTGAGATTGTGGTGGAGTCAGGTTCAGTCGAGGCGTTAGGGTCTGGAATGTGATACCTGATAGTGTGGTGGAGACAGGGTCAATTGAGTTGTTAGGTTCTGGAATGGGCTGCCTGAGAGTGTGGGGGAGACAGGTTCAATCGATGTGTTAGGGTCTGGAATGCGCTGCCTGAGAGTGTGGTGGAGACAGGGTCAATCGAGGCGTTAGGGTCTGGAATGCGCTGCCTGAAAGGGTGGGGGAGACAGGGTCAGTTGCGGTGTTAGGATCTGGAATGCGCTGCCTGAAAGTGTGGTGGAGACAGGGTCAGTCGAGGCGTTAGGGTCTGGAATGTGCTGCCTGAGAGTGTGGGGGAGCCTGGTTCAATCGAGGCGTTAGTTTGTGGAATGCGCTGCCTGAGAGTGTGGTGGAGACAGGGTCAATCGAGGCGTTAGGGTCTGGAATGCGCTGCCTGAAAGGGTGGGGGAGACAGGGTCAATTGAGGTGTTAGGGTCTAGAATACGCTGCCTGAGAGTGTGGTGGAGACAGGGTCAATCGAGGCGTTAGGGTCTGGAATGCGCTGCCTGAGAGTGTGGGCAAGGCAGTGCCAATCGAGGCGTTAGGTTCTGGAATGTGCTGCCTGAGAGTATCGTGGAGACGGGGTCAATTGAGGCTTCAGGGTCTGGAATGAGCTGCTTGAGATTCTGGTGGAGAAAGGTTCAATCAAGGCGTTAGGGTCTGGAATGTGCTGCCTGAGAGTGTGGGTGAGACAGGGTCAATCGAGGTGTTTGGATCTGGAATGAGCTGCCTGAGATTGTGGTGGAGTCAGGTTCAATCGAGACGTTAGGGTCTGGAATGCGATACCTGATAGTGTGGTGGATTCAGGGTCAATTAAGTCGTTAGGTTCTGGAATGCGCTGCCTGAGAGTGTGGGCGACGCGGGGTCAATTGAGGAGCGAGCGTCAGGAATGTGCTGCCTGAGAGTGTGGTGGAGGCAGATTCAATCGAGGCGTTAGGGTCTGGAATGTGCTGCCTGAGAGTGTGGTGGAGACAGGTTCAATCGAGGCGTTAGGGTCTGGAATGCGCTGCCTGAGAGTGTGGGGGAGACAGGTCAATCGAGGCGTTAGGGTCTGGAATGCGCTGCCTGAGAGTGTGGGCGAGGCGGGGTCAATTGAGGAGCGAGCGTCAGGAATGCGCTGCCTGAGAGTGTGGTTGAAACAGGGTCAATCGAGGCTTTAAGGTCTGGAATGCGGTGCCTGAGAGTGTGGTTGAAACAGGGTCAATCGAGGCTTTAAGGTCTGGAATGCGGTGCCTGAGAGTGAGGTTGGGACAGGGTCAATCGGGGTGTTAGGATATGGGACGCGCTGCCTGAGAGTGTGGGGGAGACAGGGTCAATCGAGGCGTTAGGGTCTGGAATGCGCTGCCTGAGAGTGTGGTGGAGACAGGGTCAATCGAGGCATTAGGATCTGGAATGAGCTGCCTGAAAGTGTGGGGGTGCCAGGTTCAATCGAGGTGTTAGGGTCTGGAATGAGCTGCTTGAGATTCTGGTGGAGAAAGGTTCAATCGAGGTGTTAGGGTCTGGAATGCGATTCCTGAGACTGTGGTGCAGACAGTGTCAATTGAGGCGTTAGTGTCTGGAATTTGCTGCCTGAGATTGTGGTGGAGGCAGGTTCAATCGAGGCATTAGGGTCTGGAATGCGCTGCCTGAGAGTGTGGTGGAGGCAGGGTCAATTGAGGCGTTAGGATCTGGAAGGCGTTGCCTGAGATTGTGGGGGAGACAGGGTCAATCGAAGCGTTAGGATCTGGAATGCGCTGCCTGAGTGTGTGGGGGAGACAGGTTCAATCGAGGCATTAGGGTCTGGAATGCGCTGCCTGAGATTGTGGTGGAGGCAGGTTCAATCGAGGCGTTAGGGTCAGGAATGCGCAGCCTGAGAGTGTGGGGGAGACAGGGTCAATCGAGGCGTTAGTTTGTGGATTGAGCTGCCTGAGAGTGTGGTGGAGGCAGGTTGAATCGAGGCGTTAGTTTGTGGATTGAGCTGCCTGAAAGTGTGGTGGAAACAGGATCAATCGAGGCGTTAGGTTCTGGAATGCGCTGCCTGAGAGTGTGGTGGAGGCAGGTTCAATCGAGGCGTTAGGGTCTGGAATGTGCTGCCTGAGAGTGTCGGGGAGACAGGTTCAATCGATGTGTTAGGGTCTAGAATGCGCTGCCTGAGGGTGTGGTGGAGACAGGGTCAATCGAGGCGTTAGGATCTGGAATGCGCTGCCTGAGAAAGTGGTGGAAACAGGGTCAATCGAGGCGTTAGGTTCTGGAATGCGCTGCCTGAGACTGATGGGGAGAAAGGTTCAATCGAGGCATTAGGATCTGGAATGCACTGCCTGAGAGTGTGGGGGAGACAGGTTCAATCGAGGCTTTAGGGTCTGGAATGAGCTGCCTGAGAGTGGGGGGAGACTGGTTCAATCGAGGCGTTATGGTCTGGAATGCGCTTCCTGAGAGTGTGGTGGAGACAGGGTCAATCGAGGCGTTAGGGTCTGGAATGCGGTGCATGAGAGCGTGTTGGAGACAGGTTCAATTGAGGCGTTAGGATCTGGAATGCGCTGCCTGAGAGTGTGGTGGAGACAGGGTCAATCGAGATGTTAGGATCTGGAATGTGCTGCCTGAGATTGTGTAGGAGACAGTGTAAATCGAGGCGTTAGGATCTGGAATGTGCTGCCTGAAATTGTGTAGGAGACAGTGTCAATCGAGGCGTTAGGTTCTGGAATGTGCTGCCTGAGAGTGTGGGGGAGACAGGGTCAATCGAGGCGTTAGGGTCTGGAATGTGCTGCCTGAGAGTGTGGTGGAGACAGGTTCAATCGAGGCGTTAGGGTCTGGAATGCGCTGCCTGAGAGTGTGGGGGTGCCAGGTTCAATCGAGGCGTTAGGGTCTAGAATGCGCTGCCTGAAAGGGTGGGTGAGACATGGTCAATCGAGGTGTTGGGGTCTGGAATGTGGTGCATGAGTGTTGGGGAGACAGGGTCAATCGAGGTGCTTGGATCTGGAATGCGCTGCCTGAGAGTGTGAGTGAGACAGGGTCAATCGAGGCGTTAGGGTCTGGAATGTGCTGCCTGAGAGTGTGGGTGAGACAGGGTCAATCGAGGCGTTAGGGTCTGGAATGTGCTGCATGAGATTGTGGTGGAGTCAGGTTCAGTCGAGGCGTTAGGGTCTGGAATGCAATACCTGATAGTGTGTTGGACACAGGGTCAATTGAGTCGTTAGGTTCTGGAATGCGCTGCCTGAGAGTGTGGGGGAGACAGGTTCAATCGATGTGTTAGGGTCTAGAATGCGCTGCCTGAGAGTGTGGGCGAGGCAGTGCCAATCGAGGCGTCAGGTTCTGGAATGTGCTGCCTGAGAGTGTCTTGGAGACGGGGTCAATTGAGGCGTTAGGGTCTGGAATGAGCTGCTTGAGATTCTGGTGGAGAAAGGTTCAATCGAGGCGTTAGGGTATGGAATGCGATACCTGAGATTGTGGTGCAGACAGTGTCAATTGAGGCGTTAGTGTCTGGAATTTGCTGCCTGAGAGTGTGGTGGAGGCAGGTTCAATCGAAGCGTTAAGATCTAGAATGCGCTGCCTGAGAGTGTGGTTGGGACAGGGTCAATCGAGGCGTTAGGATCTGGAAGGCACTGCCTGAGATTGTGGGGGAGACAGGGTCAATCGAAGCGTTAGGATCTGGAATGCGCTGCCTGAGATTGTGGTGGAGGCAGGTTCAATCGAGGTGTTCGGATCTGGAATGCGCTGCCTGAGAGTGTGGTGGAGACAGGTTCAATCGAGGCATTAGGGTCTGGAATGTGCTGCCTGAGAGTGTGGGGGAGCCTGGTTCAATCGAGGCGTTAGTTTGTGGAATGCGCTGCCTGAGAGTGTGGTGGAAACAGGGTCAATCGAGGCGTTAGGGTCTGGAATGCGCTGCCTGAGAGTGTCAGGGAGACAGGGTCAATCGAGGTGTTTGGGTCTGTAATGCGCTGCCTGAGAGTGTGGTGGAGACAGGGTCAATCGAGGTGTTTGGGTCTGTAATGCGCTGCCTGAGAGTGTGGTGGAGACAGGGTCAATCGAGGCGTTAGGGTCTGGAATGCGTTGGCTGAGAATGTGGGGGAGACAGAGTCAATTGAGTCGTTTGGGTCTGGAATGCGCTCCCTGAGAGTGTGGGGGTGACACGTTCAATCGAGGCGTTAGGATCTGGAATGCGATACCTGAGAGTGTGGTTGGGACAGGATCAATCGAGGCGTTAGGGTCTGGAATGCGCTGCATGAGAGTGTTGGGGAGACAGTGTCAATTGAGGCGTTAGCGTCTGGAATGTGCTGCCTGAGAGTGTGGAGGAGACAGGGTCTATCGAGGCATTAGGGTCTGGAATGAGCTGCCTGAGATTGTGGTGGAGTCAGGTTCAGTCGAGGCGTTAGGATCTGCAATGCGATACCTGATAGTGTGGTGGAATCAGGGTCAATTGAGTCGTTAGGGACTGGAATGCGCTGCCTGAGAGTGTGGTGGAGACAAGGTCAATCGAGGTGTTAGGATCTGGAATGCGCTGCCTGAGAGTGTTCGGGAGACAGGGTCAATCGAGGTGTTTGGGTCTGTAATGTGCTGCCTGAGAGTGTGGTGGAGACAGGTTCAATAGAGGCGTTAGGGTCTGGAATGTGCTGCCTGAGAGTGTGGTGGAGACAGGGTCAATCGAGGTGTTCGGATCTGGAATGCGCTGCCTGAGGGTGTGGTGGAGACAGGGTCAATCGAGGCGTTAGGGTCTGGAATGCGTTGGCTGAGAATGTGGGGGAGACAGAGTCAATTGAGTCGTTTGGGTCTGGAATGCGCTCCCTGAGAGTGTGGGGATGACACGTTCAATCGAGGCGTTAGGGTCTGGAATGCGATACCTGAGATTGTGGTGCATACAGTGTTAATCGAGGCGTTAGTGTCTGGAATTTGCTGCCTGAGAGTGTGGTGGAGGCAGGTTCAATCGAAGCGTTAGGATCTAGAGTGTGCTGCCTGAGAGTGTGGTTGGGACAGGGTCAATCGAGGCATTAGGATCTGGAAGGCGCTGCCTGAGATTGTGGGGGAGGCAGGGTCAATCGAAGCGTTAGGATCTGGAATGCGCTGCCTGAGATTGTGGTGGAGGCAGGTTCAATCGAGGTGTTCGGATGTGGAATGCGCTGCCTGAGAGTGTGCTGGAGACAGGTTCAATCGAGGCATTAGGGTCTGGAATGTGCTGCCTGAGAGTGTGGGGGAGCCTGGTTCAATCGAGGCGTTAGTTTGTGGAATGCGCTGCCTGAGAGTGTGGTGGAAACAGGGTCAATCGAGGCGTTAGGGTCTGGAATGCTCTGCCTGAGAGTGTCGGGGAGACAGGGTCAATCGAGGTGTTTGGATCTGTAATGCGCTGCCTGAGAGTGTGGTGGAGACAGGGTCAATCGAGGTGTTTGGGTCTGTAATGCGCTGCCTGAGAGTGTGGTGGAGACAGGGTCAATCGAGGTGTTTGGGTCTGTAATGCGCTGCCTGAGAGTGTGGTGGAGACAGGGTCAATCGAGGCGTTAGGGTCTGGAATGCGTTGGCTGAGAATGTGGGGGAGACAGAGTCAGTTGAGTCGTTTGGGTCTGGAATGCGCTCCCTGAGAGTGTGGGGGTGACACGTTCAATCGAGGCGTTAGGATCTGGAATGCGATACCTGAGAGTGTGGTTGGGACAGGATCAATCGAGGCGTTAGGGTCTGGAATGCGCTGCCTGAGAGTGTGGTGGAGACAGGGTCAATCGAGGTGTTAGGGTCTGGAATGCGCTGCCTGAGATTGTGGTGGAGACAGGTTCAATCGAGGCATTAGGGTCTGGAATGTGCTGCCTGAGAGTGTGGGGGAGCCTGGTTCAATCGAGGCGTTAGTTTGTGGAATGCGCTGCCTGAGATTGTGGTGGAAACAGGGTCAATTGAGGCGTTAGTTTGTGGAATGCGCTGCCTGAGATTGTGGTGGAAACAGGGTCAATTGAGGCGTTAGGGTCTGGAATGCGCTGCCTGAGAGTGTGGAGGAGACAGGGTCTATCGAGGCATTAGGGTCTGGAATGAGCTGCCTGAGATTGTGGTGGAGTCAGGTTCAGTCGAGGCGTTAGGGTCTGCAATACGATACCTGATAGTGTGGTGGAATCAGGGTCAATTGAGTCGTTAGGGTCTGGAATGCGCTGCCTGAGAGTGTGGTGGAGACAAGGTCAATCGAGGTGTTAGGATCTGGAATGCGCTGCCTGAGAGTGTTCGGGAGACAGGGTCAATCGAGGTGTTTGGGTCTGTAATGCGCTCCCTGAGAGTGTGGGGGTGACACGTTCAATCGAGGCGTTAGGGTCTGGAATGCGATACCTGAGAGTGTGGTTGGGACAGGGTCAATCAAGGCGTTAGGGTCTGGAATGCGCTGCCTGAGAGTGTGGTTGAGACAGGGTTAATTGAGGAGTTAGCGTCAGGAATGCGCTATCTGAGATTGTGGGGGAGACAGATTCAATCGAGACCTTAGGATCTGGAATGCGCTGCCTGAGAGTGTGGGGGAGACAGGGTCAATCGAGGTGTTTGGGTCTGTAATGTGCTGCCTGAGAGTGTGGTGGAGGCAGGTTCAATCGAGGTGTTCGGATCTGGAATGCGCTGCCTGAGAGTGTGGGGAATACAGGTTCAATCGAGGCATTAGGGTCTGGAATGCGTTGCCTGAGAGTGTGGGGGAGCCTGGTTCAATCCTGGCGTTAGTTTGTGGAATGCGCTGCCTGAGATTGTGGTGGAAACAGGGTCAATTGAGGCGTTATGGCCTGGAATGCACTGCATGAGAGTGTTGGGGAGACAGTGTCAATTGAGGCGTTAGCGTCTGGAATGTGCTGCCTGAGAGTGTGGGGGAGACAGGGTCTATCGAAGCATTAGGGTCTGGAATGTGTTGCCTGAGAGTGTGGGGGAGACAGGGCCAATCGAGGCATTACGGTCTGGAATGAGCTGCTTGAGATTCTGGTGGAGACAGGTTCAGTCGAGGCGTTAGGGTCTGGAATGCGCTGCCTGAAAGGGTGGGTGAGACATGGTCAATCGAGGTGTTGGGGTCTAGAATGCGCTGCCTGAGAATGTGGGCGAGGGAATGCCAATCGAGGCGTTAGTGTCTGGAATGTGCTGCCTGTGAGTGTCGTTGAAACTGGGTCAATTGAGGCGTTAGGGTCTGGAATGCGCTGCCTGAGAGTGTGGGGGAGACTGGTTCAATCGAGGCGATAGGGTCTGGAATGTGCTGCCTGTGAGTGTGTGGGAGACAGGGTCAATCGATGTGTTAGGGTCTGGAATGTGCTGCCTGTGAGTGTGGGGGAGACAGGGTCAATCGATGTGTTAGGGTCTGGAATGCGCTGCCTGAGAGTGTGGGGGAGACAGGGTCAATCGAGGTGTTAGGGTCTGGAATGTGCTGCCTGAGAGTGTGGTGCAGACAGGTTCAATAGAGGCGTTAGGGTCTGGAATGTGCTGCCTGAGAGTGTGGTGGAGTCAGGGTCAATCGAGGCGTTCGGATCTGGAATGCGCTGCCTGAGGGTGTGGTGGAGACAGGGTCAATCGAGGCGTTAGGGTCTGGTATGCGTTGGCTGAGAATGTGGTTGAGACAGAGTCAATTGAGTCGTTTGGGTCTGGAATGCGCTCCCTGAGAGTGTGGGGGAGGCAGGGTCAATCGAAGCGTTAGGATCTGGAATGCGCTGCCTGAGATCGTGGTGGAGGCAGGTTCAATCGAGGTGTTCGGATGTGGAATGCGCTGCCTGAGAGTGTGGTGGAGACAGGTTCAATCGAGTCATTAGGGTCTGGAATGTGCTGCCTGAGAGTGTGGGGGAGCCTGGTTCAATCGAGGCGTTAGTTTGTGGAATGCGCTGCCTGAGAGTGTGGTGGAGACAGGGTCAATCGAGGCGTTAGGGTCTGGAATGCGTTGGCTGAGAATGTGGTGGAGACAGAGTCAGTTGAGTCGTTTGGGTCTGGAATGCGCTCCCTGAGAGTGTGGGGGTGACACGTTCAATCGAGGCGTTAGGATCTGGAATGCGATACCTGAGAGTGTGATTGGGACAGGATCAATCGAGGCGTTAGGGTCTGGAATGCGCTGCCTGAGAGTGTGGTGGAGACAGGGTCAATCGAGGTATTAGGGTCTGGAATGCGCTGCCTGAGATTGTGGTGGAGACAGGTTCAATCGAGGCATTAGGGTCTGGAATGTGCTGCCTGAGAGTGTGGGGGAGCCTGGTTCACTCGAGGCGTTAGTTTGTGGAATGCGCTGCCTGAGATTGTGGTGGAAACAGGGTCAATTGAGGCGTTAGGGTCTGGAATGCGCTGCCTGAGATTGTGGTGGAAACAGGGTCAATTGAGGCGTTAGCGTCTGGAATGTGCTGCCTGAGAGTGTGGAGGAGACAGGGTCAATCGAGGCGTTAGGGTCTGGAATGCGTTGGCTGAGAATGTGGTGGAGACAGAGTCAGTTGAGTCGTTTGGGTCTGGAATGCGCTCCCTGAGAGTGTGGGGGTGACACGTTCAATCGAGGCGTTAGGATCTGGAATGCGATACCTGAGAGTGTGGTTGGGACAGGATCAATCGAGGCGTTAGGGTCTGGAATGTGCTGCCTGAGAGTGTGGAGGAGACAGGGTCTATCGAGGCATTAGGGTCTGGAATGAGCTGCCTGAGATTGTGGTGGAGTCAGGTTCAGTCGAGGCGTTAGGGTCTGCAATGCGATACCTGATAGTGTGGTGGAATCAGGGTCAATTGAGTCGTTAGGGTCTGGAATGCGCTGCCTGAGAGTGTGGTGGAGACAAGGTCAATCGAGGTGTTAGGATCTGGAATGCGCTGCCTGAGAGTGTTCGGGAGACAGGGTCAATCGAGGTGTTTGGGTCTGTAATGTGCTGCCTGAGAGTGTGGTGGCGACAGGTTCAATAGAGGCGTTAGGGTCTGGAATGTGCTGCCTGAGAGTGTGGTGGAGACAGGGTCAATCGAGGCGTTCGGATCTGGAATGCGCTGCCTGAGGGTGTGGTGGAGACAGGGTCAATCGAGGCATTAGGGTCTGGAATGCGTTGGCTGAGAATGTGGGGGAGACAGAGTCAATTGAGTCGTTTGGGTCTGGAATGCGCTCCCTGAGAGTGTGGGGGTGACACGTTCAATCGAGGCGTTAGGGTCTGGAATGCGATACCTGAGAGTGTGGTTGGGACAGGGTCAATCAAGGCGTTAGGGTCTGGAATGCGCTGCCTGTGAGTGTGGTTGAGACAGGGTTAATTGAGGAGTTAGCGTCAGGAATGCGCTGCCTGAGATTGTGGGGGAGACAGATTCAATCGAGACCTTAGGATCTGGAATGCGCTGCCTGAGAGTGTGGGGGAGACAGGGTCAATCGAGGTGTTTGGGTCCGTAATGTGCTGCCTGAGAGTGTGGTGGAGGCAGGTTCAATCGAGGTGTTCGGATCTGGAATGCGCTGCCTGAGAGTGTGGGGAATACAGGTTCAGTCGAGGCATTAGGGTCTGGAATGCGTTGCCTGAGAGTGTGGGGGAGCCTGGTTCAATCAAGGCGTTAGTTTGTGGAATGCGCTGCCTGAGATTGTGGTGGAAACAGGGTCAATTGAGGCGTTATGGTCTGGAATGCGCTGCATGAGAGTGTTGGGGAGACAGTGTCAATTGAGGCGTTAGCGTCTGGAATGTGCTGCCTGAGAGTGTGGGGAAGACAGGGTCTATCGAAGCATTAGGGTCTGGAATGTGTTGCCTGAGAGTTTGGGGGAGACAGGGTCAATCGATGTGTTAGGGTCTGGAATGCGCTGCCTGAGAGTGTGGGGGAGACAGGGCCAATCGAGGCGTTAGGGTCTGGAATGAGCTGCCTGAGATTCTGGTGGAGACAGGTTCAATCGAGGCGTTAGGGTCTGGAATGCGCTCCCTGAGAGTGTGGGGGAGACACGTTCAATCGAGGTGTTAGTGTCTGGAATGTGCTGCCTGAGAGTGTGGTGGAGACAGGGTCAATCGAGGCGTTAGGGTCTGGAATGCGCTGCCTGAAAGGGTGGGTGAGACATGGTCAATCGAGGTGTTGGGGTCTAGAATGCGCTGCCTGAGAATGTGGGCGAGGGAATGCCAATCGAGGCGTTAGTGTCTGGAATGTGCTGCCTGTGAGTGTCGTTGAAACTGGGTCAATTGAGGCGTTAGGTTCTGGAATGCGCTGCCTGAGAGTGTGGGGGAGACTGGTTCAATCGAGGCGATAGGGTCTGGAATGTGCTGCCTGTGAGTGTGGGGGAGACAGGGTCAATCGATGTGTTAGGGTCTGGAATGTGCTGCCTGTGAGTGTGGGGGAGACAGGGTCAATCGATGTGTTAGGGTCTGGAATGCGCTGCCTGAGAGTGTGGGGGAGACAGGGTCAATCGAGGTGTTAGGGTCTGGAATGTGCTGCCTGAGAGTGTGGTGCAGACAGGGTCAATCGATGTGTTAGGGTCTGGAATGCGCTGCCTGAGAGTGTGGTGGAGACAGGTTCAATCGCGGCGATAGGGTCTGGAATGTGCTGCTTTAGAGTGTGGTGGAGACAGGGTCAATCGAGGCGTTAGGGTCTGGAATGTGCTGCCTGTGAGTGTGGGGGAGACAGGGTCAATCGAGGCGTTAGGGTCTGGAATGCGCTGCCTGAGAGTGTGGGGAAGACAGGGTCAATCGAGGTGTTTGGGTCCGTAATGTGCTGCCTGAGAGTGTGGTGGAGGCAGGTTCAATCGAGGTGTTCGGATCTGGAATGCGCTGCCTGAGAGTGTGGGGAATACAGGTTCAGTCGAGGCATTAGGGTCTGGAATGCGTTGCCTGAGAGTGTGGGGGAGCCTGGTTCAATCAAGGCGTTAGTTTGTGGAATGCGCTGCCTGAGATTGTGGTGGAAACAGGGTCAATTGAGGCGTTATGGTCTGGAATGCGCTGCATGAGAGTGTTGGGGAGACAGTGTCAATTGAGGCGTTAGCGTCTGGAATGTGCTGCCTGAGAGTGTGGGGAAGACAGGGTCTATCGAAGCATTAGGGTCTGGAATGTGTTGCCTGAGAGTTTGGGGGAGACAGGGTCAATCGATGTGTTAGGGTCTGGAATGCGCTGCCTGAGAGTGTGGGGGAGACAGGGCCAATCGAGGTGTTAGGGTCTGGAATGAGCTGCCTGAGATTCTGGTGGAGACAGGTTCAATCGAGGCGTTAGGGTCTGGAATGCGCTCCCTGAGAGTGTGGGGGAGACACGTTCAATCGAGGTGTTAGTGTCTGGAATGTGCTGCCTGAGAGTGTGGTGGAGACAGGGTCAATCGAGGCGTTAGGGTCTGGAATGCGCTGCCTGAAAGGGTGGGTGAGACATGGTCAATCGAGGTGTTGGGGTCTAGAATGCGCTGCCTGAGAATGTGGGCGAGGGAATGCCAATCGAGGCGTTAGTGTCTGGAATGTGCTGCCTGTGAGTGTCGTTGAAACTGGGTCAATTGAGGCGTTAGGTTCTGGAATGCGCTGCCTGAGAGTGTGGGGGAGACTGGTTCAATCGAGGCGATAGGGTCTGGAATGTGCCGCCTGTGAGTGTGGGGGAGACAGGGTCAATTGATGTGTTAGGGTCTGGAATGTGCTGCCTGTGAGTGTGGGGGAGACAGGGTCAATCGATGTGTTAGGGTCTGGAATGCGCTGCCTGAGAGTGTGGGGGAGACAGGGTCAATCGAGGTGTTAGGGTCTGGAATGTGCTGCCTGAGAGTGTGGTGCAGACAGGGTCAATCGATGTGTTAGGGTCTGGAATGCGCTGCCTGAGAGTGTGGTGGAGACAGGTTCAATCGCGGCGATAGGGTCTGGAATGTGCTGCTTTAGAGTGTGGTGGAGACAGGGTCAATCGAGGCGTTAGGGTCTGGAATGTGCTGCCTGTGAGTGTGGGGGAGACAGGGTCAATCGAGGCGTTAGGGTCTGGAATGCGCTGCCTGAGAGTGTGGGGAAGACAAGTTCAATCGAGGCGTTAGGGTCTGGAATGTGCTGCCTGTGAGTGTGGGGGAGACAGGGTCAATCGATGTGTTAGGATCTGGAATGTGCTGCCTGAAAGGGTGGGTGAGACATGGTCAATCGAGGTGTTGGGGTCTAGAATGCGCTGCCTGAGAATGTGGGCGAGGGAATGCCAATCGAGGCGTCAGGTTCTGGAATGTGCTGCCTGTGAGTGTCGTTGAAACTGGGTCAATTGAGGCGTTAGGGCCTGGAATGAGCGGCTTGAGATTCTGGTGGAGAATGGTTCAATCGCGGCGTTAGGGTATGGAATGCGATTCCTGAGATTGTGGTGCAGACAGTGTCAATTGAGGCGTTAGGATCCACAATGCGCTGCCTGAGAGTGTGGTGGAGACAGGGTCAATTGAACCGTTAGGATCTGGAATGTGCTGCCTGAGAGTGTGGTGGAGACAGGGTCAATCGAGGCGTTCGGATCTGGAATGCGCTGCCTGAGGGTGTGGTGGAGACAGGGTCAATCGAGGCGTTAGGGTCTGGTATGCGTTGGCTGAGAATGTGGTGGAGACAGAGTCAATTGAGTCGTTTGGGTCTGGAATGCGCTCCCTGAGAGTGTGGGGGTGACACGTTCAATCGAGGCGTTAGGGTCTGGAATGCGATACCTGAGATTGTGGTGCATACAGTGTTAATCGAGGCGTTAGTGTCTGGAATTTGCTGCCTGAGAGTGTGGTGGAGGCAGGTTCAATCGAAGCGTTAGGATCTAGAGTGCGCTGCCTGAGAGTGTGGTTGGGACAGGGTCAATCGAGGCGTTAGGATCTGGAAGGCGCTGCCTGAGATTGTGGGGGAGGCAGGGTCAATCGAAGCGTTAGGATCTGGAATGCGCTGCCTGAGATTGTGGTGGAGGCAGGTTCAATCGAGGTGTTCGGATGTGGAATGCGCTGCCTGAGAGTGTGGTGGAGACAGGTTCAATCGAGTCATTAGGGTCTGGAATGTGCTGCCTGAGAGTGTGGGGGAGCCTGGTTCAATCGAGGCGTTAGTTTGTGGAATGCGCTGCCTGAGAGTGTGGTGGAGACAGGGTCAATCGAGGTGTTTGGGTCTGTAATGCGCTGCCTGAGAGTGTGGTGGAGACAGGGTCAATCGAGGCGTTAGGGTCTGGAATGCGTTGGCTGAGAATGTGGTGGAGACAGAGTCAGTTGAGTCGTTTGGGTCTGGAATGCGCTCCCTGAGAGTGTGGGGGTGACACGTTCAATCGAGGCGTTAGGATCTGGAATGCGATACCTGAGAGTGTGGTTGGGACAGGATCAATCGAGGCGTTAGGGTCTGGAATGCGCTGCCTGAGAGTGTGGTGGAGACAGGGTCAATCGAGGTATTAGGGTCTGGAATGCGCTGCCTGAGATTGTGGTGGAGACAGGTTCAATCGAGGCATTAGGGTCTGGAATGTGCTGCCTGAGAGTGTGGGGGAGCCTGGTTCAATCGAGGCGTTAGTTTGTGGAATGCGCTGCCTGAGATTGTGGTGGAAACAGGGTCAATTGAGGCGTTAGGGTCTGGAATGAGCTGCCTGAGATTGTGGTGGAAACAGGATCAATTGAGGCGTTAGCGTCTGGAATGTGCTGCCTGAGAGTGTGGAGGAGACAGGGTCTATCGCGGCATTAGGGTCTGGAATGAGCTGCCTGAGATTGTGGTGGAGGCAGGTTCAATCGAGGCATTAGGGTCTGGAATGCGCTGCCTGAGAGTGTGGGGGAGACAGGGTCAATCGATGTGTTAGGGTCTGGAATGCGCTGCCTGAGAGTGTGGGGGAGACTTGTTCAATCGAGGCGATAGGGTCTGGAATGTGCTGTTTGTGAGTGTGGGGGAGACAGGGTCAATCGAGGCGTTAGGGTCTGGAATGCGCTGCCTGAGAGTGTGGGGAAGACAAGTTCAATCGAGGCGTTAGGGTCTGGAATGTGCTGCCTGTGAGTGTGGGGGAGACAGGGTCAATCGATGTGTTAGGGTCTGGAATGCGCTGCCTGAAAGGGTGGGTGAGACATGGTCAGTCGAGGTGTTGGGGTCTAGAATGCGCTGCCTGAGAATGTGGGCGAGGGAATGCCAATCGAGGCGTCAGGTTCTGGAATGTGCTGCCTGTGAGTGTCGTTGAAACTGGGTCAGTTGAGGCGTTAGGGTCTGGAATGAACGGCTTGAGATTCTGGTGGAGAATGGTTCAATCGAGGCGTTAGGGTATGGAATGCGATTCCTGAGATTGTGGTGCAGATAGTGTCAATTGAGGTGTTAGTGTCTGGAATTTGCTGCCTGAGAGTGTGGTGGAGGCAGGTTCAATCGAAGCGTTAGGATCTAGAATGCGCTGCCTGAGAGTGTTGTGGAGACAGGGTCAATCAAGTCCTTAGGATCTGGAATGTGCTGCCTGAGAGTGTGGTGGAGACAGGGTCAATCGAGGCTTTAGGGTCTGGAATGCGATACCTGAGAGTGTGGGGTAGACAGGGTCAATCAATGCGTTCAGCAAACAATGTGCAGGGGTATGTTGCAAAAGGCAGGTAAATTGCACGATGTCATAATGCTGTTTGGCGAGCCAGTGCAGACATAATGGGCCGAATGGCCTCCTTCTGTTTAGTTAAGATTCTGTGATTCTGTATTCCCCATGACTGTGTGCTTTACAATGTGTCATCGGGAAGTGTTCGTAACAGCGATCCCCCGTGACTCTGTGCTTTATGATGCATCAGGAAGAGATTGTAGCAATGAACAGTCACGACTGTGTGCTTTATGGTGTGTCGGGAAGAGATCGTAGCAGCGATCCACTGTGACTGTGTGCTTTATGGTGTGTCATGAAGATCGTAGCAGCGATCCCCTGTGACTGTGTGCTTTATGGAGTGTCGTGAAGAGATCGTAGCAGCGATCCACTGTGACTGTGTGCTTTATGGTGTGTCGGGAAGCAATCGTAGCAGCGAACACTCATGACTGTGTGCTTTATGTTGTGTCGGGAAGAGATCGTAGCAGCGAACTCTCATGACTGTGTGCTTTACAATGTGTCGGGAAGATATTGTAGCAGCGATCCCCCATGTCTGTGTGCTTTATGGTGCGTCAGGAAGAGATCGTAGCTGCGATCCCCTGTGACTGTGTGCTTTATGGTGCGTCAGGAAGAGATCATAGCTGCGATCCCCTGTGACTGCATGCTTTACGATGCATCAGGAAGAGATTGTAGCAGTGAACACTCATGACTGTGTGCTTTATGGTGTGTCAGGAAGATATTGTAGCAGCGATCCCCCATGTCTGTGTGCTTTATGGTGTGTCGGGAAGAGATCGTAGCAGCGATCGCCCATGACTATGTGCTTTATGGTGTGTCAGGAAGAGATTGTAGCAGCGATCCCCCATGACTGTGTGCTTTACGATGTGTCAGGAAGCGATCGTAGCAGCGATCCCCTGTGACTGTGTGCTTTACGATGTGTCAGAGGGAGATCATAGCGGCGACCCCCCCATGACTGTGTGCTTTACCATGTGTCAGGGGCAGATCGTAGCGGCGAACCCCCCATGACTGTGTGCTTTACCATGTGTCGGGGCAGATCGTAGCGGCGACCCCCCCATGACTGTGTGCTTTACCATGTGTCAGGGGCAGATCGTAGCGGCAATCCCCTGTGACTGTGTGCTTTACGATGTGTCAGGGGGAGACCCCTCCCCACTCATGTGTTTGATGATGTGTTGAGAAGAGATTGTAGCGGAGCATGCCCCCTGACCAGTTCCTTTACGATGTGTCGGTGCAGGTACAATGACAGAGGAGCTGTTGTCCACGAGGCTCCGCGACCAGCAGGAGAGGCCAGAGGTCGTTGGTGGGGAGACAGAACTGGTGGAGGCTGGAGGAGATAGCGGATCCCCCGAGCTGCTGGACAAGCTGCGAGCGCTGGAGGTAAAGAGTCCCATCGCTGTCCGAGACCACCTGTTGGGGCGGTGGGGGTGGGGTTTCCAACATTGTGCCTGACATATCTCCGTCTGGGCGCCCATCACAGACTGCGCTCAGGACGCGGTCTCTGAAGCAGAGTGAGTCAATGCCCAGCAGCAGGAGGGCGGGCGCAATCGCAGACACACAATAACACACACACTGTCCAGACCGAGTGCTAAATCCCATCATTATCCCCTCCCCCCACCTCACAGCTCATTCACTGCTCAGTCCAACCTGGCCTGGGGAGGTGGGGGAGGTAGTGTCTATGCTCCAGGGAGGGAGGGTTAGTGAGAGGCAGGGATGTGGAGGGAGGCAGATTCGGAGGGGGATTGGGAGGGAGGGAGAGGCAGAAACAGAGAAGAGACAGAGCGTGAGTGAGCGGGACAGAGAGAGAGAGAGTGATACAGAGTCGGGAAGAAAGACAGAGAGAGAGTGAGTGGGACAGAGAGAGAGAGTGATACAGAGTCGGGAAGAAAGACAGAGAGAGAGTGAGTGGGACAGAGAGAGAGACAGAGTGAGAAAGAGAAACAATGATAGGGAGAGAGAATGCATAAGACAGAGAGGAGAGAGAGGGAGTGAGAGAGACAGAGGGAGTGATAGACAGTGAAAGAGAGAGTGAGAGAGAGAATGAGAGATAGAGTCAGAAAGCGTCACGGACAGAGAGACAGAGGGAGATAAAGATAATGAGAGAGAGAGAGAGATGAGGTGATCTGACAGAGGTCTTTAAAGTTATGAGGGGTTTTCGATAGGGTCGACGTAGAGAAGATGTGTCGGGGTTGGGGGTGTGGGGAGTGGGAAAGACCAGAACTCGGGGGCCATCGATATAAGATGGGTCACTAAGAAATCCAATCAGGGGGATTTCAAGAGAAACTTCTTTACTCAGGGAGCGGGGAGAATGTGGGACTCGCTCCCGCGGGGAGAATGTGGGACTCACTTCCATTGGGAGTGGTTGAGGTGAATAACATTGATGTATTGAAGTTGGGGGAGAAGCTGGATAAACACATGAGGGGGAAAGGAATGGACGGATATGGTGATGTCGGGGGGGAGATGAAGTAGGGGGCAGGAGGAGGCTGGTGTGGAGCTGATGGGCTGTATAGCCTGTGCTGTTTGGTTTTATGTAACCGGGTTGGTGAGAGGCAGCCTGGCTCGGAGGGTGTGAGTGATCCCTGAAGGATTGAAATGCTGTGAACGTCTGATTTCAGGATGAGAACATTGTCCTGACCTTGGTGAACGACAGCCAGAGGAAAGCCTATGAGAACTGCCTGGACGAGGTGAGTGTCGATCCGAGGGTTATCCCAGCCCCGTAGTCAGCAGACGGGATGAGGGGCTGAGTTACAGAACCCCCTTCGGGCCCAGGGGGTCTGCGGTGAGGTGGGCTGAAGATGATTAGTGGAGATGGAGGTGGGGGGGGCGGGGTGGGTGGTGTGGGTAAGGCTGGTGGTGCAGGGACAAGCAGGAGGGGGTGAAGAGAAAGCGGACAGGTTATCGCTGACCCACGAGCGAGAGCATGTAAGAACAGTGAAGTGTTTCCAAAGTAACGTCACGGTTGTAAAATGGGAAACTCAGCGGCCAATGTGCACACAGCAAGATCCCACACACCAAGAAGTGCGGGATGGTCAGATAATCCTTTTTCTTAAACTTTGCCAAACATCATACCTGAATGACAGACGGTGCGACAATGCGGCGCTCCCTCAGCGCTGACTCTCTGACAGTGCGGCGCTCCCTCAGCGCTGACCCTCCGACAGTGCGGCGCTCCCTCACCGCTGACCCTCCGACATTGCGGCGCTCCCTCAGCGCTGACCCTCCCACAGTGCGGCTCTCCCTCAGCACTGACCCTCTGACTGTGCGGCGCTCCCTCAGCACTGACCCTCCGACAGCGCGGCACTCCCTCAGCATTGATCCTCCGACAGTGCGGCACTCCCTCAGCACTGACCCTCCGACAGTGCAGCGCTCCCTCAGCACTGACCCTCCGACAGTGCAGCACTCCCTTAGCATTGACCCTCCAACAGTGCGGCTCTCCCTCATCACTGACCCTCCCACAATGTGGCGCTCCCTCAGCACTGACCCTCTGACAGTGCGGCGCTCCCTCAGCATTGACCCTCCGACAGTGCGGCTCTCCCTCAGCACTGACCCTCCCACAGTGCGGCACTCCCTCAGTGCTGACCCTCCGACAGTGCGGCGCTCCCTCAGCACTGACCCTCTGACAGTGCTGCGCTCCCTCAGCACTGACCCTCCGACAGTGCGGTGCTCCCTCAGCACTGACCCTCCCACAGTGTGGCTCTCCCTCAGCACTGACCCTCCGACAGTGCGGCGCTCCCTCAGCGCTGACCCTCCGACAGTGCGGCACTCCCTCAGTGCTGACCCTCCGACAGTGTGGCTCTCCCTCAGCGCTGACCCTCTGACAGTGCAGCTCTCCCTCAGCACTGACCCTCCCACAGTGCGGCTCTCCCTCAGCGCTGACCCTCCGACAGTGCAGCGCTCCCTCAGCACTGACACTCCGACAGTGCGCTACTTTAGGAAGAATATCGAGGGTCTCGGAGGGAGATTTACATGAAGGGAGCAGAGGGGATGAGGGGACTTCAGTTCACGTGGAGGGACTGGAGAAGCTGGGATTGTTCTCCTTAGAGCAGAGAAGGTTAAGGGTGGGGGGAGATTGAATCGAGATGTTCAGAATCACGAAGGGAGGGGTTTTGGGGTAGAGTAGAGAGGGAGAGACTGTTTCCAGTGGTGGGAGGGTCGGTAACCAGAGGGGACACAGATTGAAGAGATTTGATTTGCGATGACGAGGACAGTGGTGCCTCAGCAGTTGAATAGTGCAGTGAGGAACTAAAATATTCCAGAGAGCTGGAGAGCCGTGATTTGGTCACTTTAGCTTCTCTCGATACTGGGCTAAGGCACTGGTGAGATCTGTGTTAACCTGGGCAGAGTGATGGGTGGGGGACATGTTGGGAGGGGTGTGGTGGGTGGGGGACATGTTGGGAGGGGTGTGATGAGCGGGGGACATGTTGGGAGGGGTGTGGTGGGTGGGGGACATGTTGGGAGGCGTGTGGTGGGTGGGGGACATGTTGGGAGGGGTGTGGTGGGTGGGGGACATGTTGGGAGGGGTGTGGTGGGTGGGGGACATGTTGGGAGGGGTGTGGTGGGTGGGGGACATGTTGGGAGGGGTGTGGTGGGTGGGGGACATGTTGGGAGGGGTGTGGTGGGTGGGGGACATGTTGGGAGGGGTGTGATGAGTGGGGGACATGTTGGGAGGGGTGTGATGAGTGGGGGACATGTTGGGAGGGGTGTGATGAGCGGGGGACATGTTGGGAGGGGTGTGATGAGCGGGGGACATGTTGGGAGGGGTGTGGTGGGTGGGGGACATGTTGGGAGGGGTGTGGTGGGTGGGGACATGTTGGGAGGGGTGTGGTGGGTGGGGGACATGTTGGGAGGGGTGTGGTGGGTGGGGGACATGTTGGGAGGGGTGTGGTGGGTGGGGGACATGTTGGGAGGGGTGTGGTGGGTGGGGGACATGTTGGGAGGGGTGTGGTGGGTGGGGGGACATGTTGGGAGGGGTGTGGTGGGTGGGGGACATGTTGGGAGGGGTGTGGTGGGGGGGGGACATGTTGGGAGGGGTGTGGTGGGTGGGGGACATGTTGGGAGGGGTGTGGTGGGTGGGGGACATGTTGGGAGGGGTGTGGTGGGGGGGGGACATGTTGGGAGGCGTGTGCCATGTTACGTGTTGGCCAATCACAGCTCGCATGTCTGAATGGACACAGGATTACCCTGGTCACATTGTAGTTACTGCGCAGAGAAACAGGGAAAGCTTCTAATCCCCTTCCCCATTCCCCCCACCCCCTATTCCCCCTCCCCCTATTCACCCTCCCCCTAATTCCACTCAGCCTAATCCCCCTCCCCCTATTCACCCTCCCTTGAACCCCCTCCCGCTAACACCCCTCCGCCGAACCCCTCTTCCCATAATCCCCCTCCCCATAATCCCCCGTCCGCTAACACCCCTCCCCCAATCCCACTCCCCATTATCCCCCTCCCCCTAATCCCCCTCCCCCTAATCGCCCTCCCCCTAATCCCCCTCCCCCTAATACCCCTCCCCCTAATCCCCTTCCCCCAGTACACCTCCCCCCTCCCCTAATCCCCCTTCCACTTATCCCCATTCCCTATTCCTCCTCCCCCAATCCCCTCCCTTTAACCCCTCTCCCCCATTCCCCCTCCACCTAATTCCACTCCCCCATTTCCAGTCCCCCTAACCCACCTCCTGTAATACCCCTCTCACCCCTAATCCCCCACCCCCGAATCCGCCACCCCTTATTCCCCATCCCCCTCCCCCAATCCCCCTCCCCCAATCCTTCTATCCAAATCCCCCTCACCCTATTCCCCATCCCTCTAACCACTATCCCCCCTCCTCCATTCCCCGAACGCCTATTCCCCCAACCCCTATTCCCCACTGGCTATTCTCCTTCCCCCTATTCCCCCTCCCCTAATCCCCCCTCACTCCCCCTATACTGATATCCCCCTCCACCTAATCCCCCTAATTCCCCTCTCCCATTCAACCTATTCACCCTCTTCCACTATAACTCATCTCTCCCTCCCCGATCCCCCTCTCACACTCTCCCTACCGCCCCTCACACACTCTCCCTCTCACCCTCCCCCTGACCCCCCTCTCACACTCTCCCTACCGCCCCTCACACACTCTCCCTCTCTCCCTCCCCCTGACGCCCCTCTCACACTCTCCCTACTGCCCCTCACACACTCTCCCTCTCTCCCTCCCCCTGACGCCCCTCTCACACTCTCCCTACCGCCCCTCACACACTCTCCCTCTCTCCCTCCCCCGATCCCTCTCTCACACTCTCCCTACCGCCCCTCGCACCCTCTCACCCTCCCGCTGATCCCCTTCTCACTCTCTCCCTACCGCCCCTCATACACTCTCCCTCTCACCCTAACCATGAGCCCCCGCACACACTCTCCCTACCGCCCCTCACACACTCTCGCTCCCTCCCTCCCCCTGATCCCTCTCTCACACTCTCCCTACCGCCTCTCACACTCTCCCTACCGCCCCTCACACACTCTCCCTCCCTCCCTCCCCCTGATCCCTCTCTCACACTCTCCCTACCGCCCCTCACACACTCTCCCTCCCTCCCTCCCCCTGATCCCTCTCTCACACTCTCCCTACCGCCCCTCACACTCTCCCTACCGTCCCTCACACTCTCCCTACCGCCCCTCACACTCTACCTACCAACCCTCAAACACTCTCCCTCACTCCCTCCCCGATCCCTCTCTCACACTCTCCCTACTGCCCCTCACGCACTCTCCCTCCATTCTTCCCCCTGATCCCCCTCACACACTCTCCCTCTCTCCCTCTCCCTGATCCACCCTCACACACTCCCTACCGCCACTCACACACTCTCCCTCTCTCCCTCTCCCTGATCCACCCTCACACACTCCCTACCGCCACTCACACACTCTCCTTCTCTCCCTCCCCCTCTTCCCCCTCACACTCTCCCTACCGCCCCTCACACACTCTCCCTCCCTCCCTCCCCCGATCCCCCTCTCACACTCTCCCTACTGCCCCTCACGCACTCTCCCTCCATTCCTCCCCCTGATCCCCCTCTCACACTCTCCCTACCGCCCCTCACGAACTCTCCCTCCCTCTGATCCCCCTCTCACACTCTCCCTACCGCCCCTCACACACTCTCCCTCTCTCCTTCCTCCTGATCCCCCTCTCACACTCTCCCTACCGCCCCTCACGCACTCTCCCCCTCTGATCCCCCTCTCACACTCTCCCTACCGCCCCTCACGAACTCTCCCTCCCTCTGATACCCCTCTCACACTCTCCCTACTGCCCCTCACACACTCTCCCTCTCTCCCTCTCCCTGATCCCCCCTCACACTCTCCCTACCGCCCCTCACACACTCTCCTTCTCCCCCTCCCACGATCCCCCTCTCACAGTCTCCATACCACCCCTCACACACTCTCCCATTCTCTCCCTCCCGCTGATCCCCCCCTCACACTCTCCCTACCGCCCCTCACAAGCTCTCCCTACCACCCCTCACACACTCTCCCTCTCTCCCTCCCCCGATCCCCCCTCACACTCTCCCTACCGCCCCTCACACACTCTCCCTACCGCCCCCCACACACTCTCCCTCCTCCTGATGCCCCTCTCACACTCTCCCTACCGCCCCTCACACACTCTCCCTCTCTCCCTCCCCCTGATCCCCCCTCACACTCTCCCTACCGCCCCTCACACACTCTCCCTACTGCCCCTCACACACTCTCCCTCACTCCCTCCCACGATCCCCCCTCGCACGCTCTCCCTACTGCCCCTCACACACTCTCCCTCTCTCCCTCCCCCTGACCCCTCTCACACTCTCCCTACCGCCCCTCACACACTCTCCCTCTCTCCCTCCCCCTGATTCCCCTCGCACACTCTCCCTACTGCCACTCACACTCTCCCTCCCTCCCTCCCCCTGATCCCCCCTCACACTCTCCCTACCGCCCCTCACACTCTCCCTACCGCCCCTCACACTCTCCCTACCGACCCTCACACACTCTCCCTCCCTCCCCCTGATCCCCCCTCACATTCTCCCTACCCCCCTCACACACTCTCCCTACCGCCCCTCACGCACTCTCCCCCTCTGATCCCCCTCTCACACTCTCCCTACCGCCCCTCACGCACTCTCCCCCTCTGATCCCCCTCTCACACTCTCCCTACCGCCCCTCACATTCTCACCCCCTCTCCCTCCCCCTGATCCACCCTCACACACTCCCTACCGCCACTCACACACTCTCCTTCTCTCCCTCCCCCTCTTCCCCCTCACACTCTCCCTACTGCCCCTCACACACTCTCCCTCTCTCCCTCCCCCTGATCCCCCTCTCACACTCTCCCTACCGCCCCTCACACACTCTCCCTACCGCCCCTCACACAGTCTCCCACTCTCCCTCCCCAGATCCCCCCTCACACTCTCGATACCGCCCTCACACACTCTCCCCCTCCCTCCCTACCCTTGATACCCCTCTCACACTCTCCCTACTGCCCCTCACACTCTCTCCCTCTGTCCCTCCCCCGATCCCCCTCCCACACTCTCCCTACCACCCCTCACACATTCTCCCTCTCTCCCTCCTCCTGATCCTCCCCTCACACTCCCCCTACCGCCCCTCCCACACTCTCCCTCTCTCTCCCTCTCCCTGATCCCCCCTCACACTCTCCCTACCGCCCCTCACACACTCTTGCTCTATCTCCCTCCCCCTGATCCCCCTCTCACTCTCACCCTCTCTCTCCCTCTCCCTGATCCCCCCTCACACACACTCCCTACCGCCCCTCACACACTCTCCTTCTCCCCCCCCACGATCCCCCTCTCACAGTCTGCATACCACCCCTCACAAGCTCTCCCTACCACCCCTCACACACTCTCCCACTCTCTCCCTCCCGCTGATCCCCCTCTCACACTCTCCCTACCGCCCCTCACAAGCTCTCCCTACCACCCCTCACACACTCTCCCTTTCTCTCCCTCCCGCTGATCCCACTCACACTCTCCCTACCGCCCCTCACGCACTCTCCCTACCGCCCCTCACACACTCTCCCACTCTCTCCCTCCCGCTGATCCCCCCTCACACTCTCCCTACCGCCCCCCACACACTCTCCCTCCTCCTGATGCCCCCTCACACTCTCCCTACCGCCCCTCACACACTCTCCCTACTGCCCCTCACACACTCTCCCTCACTCCCTCCCCCTGATCCCCCCTCACACTCTCCCTACCGCCCCTCACAGACTCTCCCTACTGCCCCTCACACACTCTCCCTCACTCCCTCCCCTGATCCCCCCTCGCACGCTCTCCCTACTGCCACTCACACACTCTCCCTCTCTCCCTCCCCCTGATTCCCCTCTCACACTCTCCCTACCGCCACTCACATTCTCCCTCCCTCCCTCCCCCGATCCCCCCTCACACTCTCCCTACCACCCCTCACACTCTCCCTACCGCCCCTCACACTCTCCCTACCGACCCTCACACACTCTCCCTCCCTCCCCGATCCCTCCTCACATTCTCCCTACCCCCCTCACACACTCTCCCTACTGCCACTCACACTCTCCCTCCCTCCCTCCCCCTGATCCCCCTCTCACACTCTCCCTACCGCCCCTCACACACTCTCCCCCTCTGATCCCCCTCTCACACTCTCCCTACCGCCCCTCACGCACTCTCCCTACCGCCCCTCACACACTCTCCCACTCTCTCCCTCCCGCTGATCCCCCTCTCACACTCTCCCTACCGCCCCTCACACACTCTCCCTACCACCCCTCACACACTCTCCCTACCGCCCCCCACACACTCTCCCTCCTCCTGATGCCCCTCTCACACACTCCCTACCGCCCCTCACACACACTCCCTCTCTCCCTCCCCCTGATCCCCCTCTCACACTCTCCCTACTCCCTTCACACACTCTCCTTCTCTCCCTCCCCCTGATCCCCCCTCACAGTCTCCCTACCGCCCCCCACACACTCTCCCTCCTCCTGATGCCCCTCTCACACTCTCCCTACTGCCCCTCACACACTCTCCCTCTCTCCCTCCCCCTGATCCCCCTCTCACACTCTCCCTACCGCCCCTCACACACTCTCCCTACCGCCCCTCACACACTCTCCCTCTCTCCCTCCCCCTGATCCCCCCTCACACTCTCCCTACCGCCCCTCACACACTCTCATCCCTCCCTCCCCGATCCTCCTCTCACACTCTCTCTACCGCCCCTCACACTCTCCCTACCGCCCCTCTCACACTCTCCCTCTCTCCCTCCCCCTGATCACCCCTCACACTCTCCCTACCGCCCCTCACACGCTCTCCCTCTCTCCCTCCCCTGATCCGCCCTCACACTCTCCCTACCGCCCCTCACAAACTTTCCCTACCGCCCCTCACAAACTCTCCCTTTCTCTCCCTCCCGCTGATCCCACTCACAGTCTCCCTACCGCCCCTCACAAGCTCTCCCTACCACCCCTCACACACTCTCCCTCTCTCCCTCCCCCGATCCCCCCTCACACTCTCCCTACCACCCCTCACACACTCTCCCTACCGCCCCCCACACACTCTCCCTACCGCCCCCCACACACTCTCCCTCCTCCTGATGCCCCTCTCACACTCTCCCTACCGCCCCTCACACACTCTCCCTCTCTCCCTCCCCCTGATCCCCCTCTCACACTCTCCCTACTCCCTTCACACACTCTCCCTCTCTCCCTCCCCCTGATCCCCCCTCACAGTCTCCCTACCGCCCCTCACACACTCTCCCTACTGCCCCTCACACACTCTCCCCTCACTCCCTCCCCCGATCCCCCCTCGCACGCTCTCCCTACTGCCCCTCACACACTCTCCCTCTCTCCCTCCCCCTGACCCCTCTCACACTCTCCCTACTGCCCCTCACACACTCTCCCCTCACTCCCTCCCCCGATCCCCCCTCGCACGCTCTCCCTACTGCCCCTCACACACTCTCCCTCTCTCCCTCCCCCGATCCCCCCTCGCACACTCTCCCTACTGCCCCTCACACACTCTCCCTCACTCCCTCCCCCGATCCCCCCTCGCACACTCTCCCTACTGCCCCTCACACACTCTCCCTCACTCCCTCCCCGATCCCCCCTCGCACACTCTCCCTACCGCCCCTCACACACTCTCCCTCATTCCCTCACCCACACACTCTCCCTCTCTCCCTCGCCCTGATCCCCCTCTCACACTCTCCCTACCGCGACTCACACATTCCCTACCGCCCCTCACACACTTTCCCTCTCTCCCTCCCCCACACACTCTCTCTCTCTCCCTCCCCTGATCTCCCTCTCACACTCTCCCTACCGCCCCGCACACAATCTCCCTACCGCCCCTCACGCACTCTCCCTCTCTCTCCCTCCCCCCTCTCCCTCTCTCACACCCTCTCTCCCTCTCCTCCCTCTCATTCTCTGCCCATTTCTGCTCCCACTCTCTCCCACACTCTCCTCTCTCTTTCTCTCTCCTGCTTTCCAACTTGCCCCCCTTCCCTCCCTCCATCTCTAACCACTCTTTCTCTCTCCCCTGCTGTCTCTCCCTCCCTCCTCCTCTCTCTCTCTCTCCCTCTCTCTCTTTCCCCCTCTCTCTAGCCTCTCTCTTCCCCATTCCTCTCTTCCCCTACTTCTCCTCTCTCTCTCTCCCCCTCTTTCTCCCCCTCAGTCTTTCCCCTCTCTCCTTCTCCTCTCTTTCTATCCCTCTCTTCCTTTACTCCCTGTCTCATCCTTGCTTTTCTTCTCATGCCCCCTCTCTCCTCCACTCCCTTCACTCCCTCTCCCTCTCTCTCTCTCCCTCTCTCTCCTTCTCTCTTTCCCTCGACCCCCTCTCTCTCTCCCTCTCTCTCTCCCTCTACCCCCTCCCTCTCCCTCTCTCTCTCTCCCTCTCTCTCCTTCTCTCTCTCCCTCTACCCCCTCTCTCTCTCCCTCTCTCTCTCCCTCTACCCCCTCTCTCCCTCTCTCTCTCCCTCTACCCCCTCTCTCTCCCCCTCTCTCTCCCTCTCTCTTTCCCTCTCTCCCCCTCTCCTTCTCGCTCTCCCCCTCTCTGTCTCTCTCCATCTCTCTCTCTCTCTCCCCCCTCCCCCTCTCTCTCCCTCCTCCCTCCCTCTCTCCCCCTCCTTCCTGAGATAGTGAAGTGATGGGATTAGGTGTTACTTCCTGGCCATGAGCTCAGTCATTTTGTGGAACATAATTGGTGGATCAGACAGTGATTATTTTATCTCTCTCTCTTCCAATTCTCCTCTCTGCATCTCTCTCTCTCACTCCCTCTCTCCCCCACTTCATTCTCCCTCTCCCCCTGTCTCTGTCTCACTCTCTGCGTCACCCCTCTGCCCTTCTTTCTCTTTGTTTCTCTCTGTCCCTTATTCCCCTCTCCCTTCTCTCTCTGCCTCTCTCTCTCTCTCTCTCTCTCCTCTATCTCTCTCCCCCTCTTCTCTTCCACTCTCTTATCTGCCCTTTGTTTATTTCTCTCCCCCCCGAATCCCTCTCCCTCCGTCTTCATCTCTCTCACTCTCTCCTTCTCTCTCTCTCTCCCCTTCCCCTTTCCTTCTTTTCTTCCTCTTTTATCTCCTCTCTCTCTTTCTGTCCCCTCTCCCTATCCCTCTCTCTCTCTATCTCCCCTATCCTCTACCTCACCCTTTCTTTCTCTCTCTATCCCCCTCCCTCTGACACTCTCACTCCCTCACTCTATCCCCCTCTCTCGACCCCCTCTCAAGCACTCTCTCTTTCTCTCTCTCTCCTGCTCTCTCAACACCCTCACTACCATTCCTTCTCTCTCACTCCCTCCCTCCCTTTCTCCTCTCTCTTGACCTCCTCTCTAACACACTCTCTCTCTCTGTCTCTTTCGGCCACCCCCTCTCTCCCTCCATCCCTCTCCACCCCTCTCTCCCTCCCTCTCTATCCCTCTCTCGACCCCCTTTCCAACACACACTCTCTCTCGACCCCCTCTCTCTCCCTCCCTCTCTCTCTCTCCCGCTCTCTCGACCCCCAACACTCCCTCTCTCTCCCTCTCTCTTTCCCTCTCTCTCTCTCAAACCCCTCTCTAACACTCCCTCTCTCTCCCTCCCTCCCTATCTCTCTCCCCCACTCTCGACCCTTTCTCTAACACACTCTCTCTCCCTCCCTCTCTCTCTCCCCCTCTCTCGACCCCCAACACTCCCTCTCTCTCCCTCTCTGTTTCCCCCTCTCTCAAACCCCTCTCTAACACACTCTCTCTCTCTCCCTCCCTCCCTCTTTCTCTCCCGCTCTCTTGACCCCATCTCTGACACCCTCTCTCTCTCCCTCCCTTCCCCTCTCTCAATCCCCTCTCTAATACACTCTCTCTCCCTCCCTTACTCTCTCTCTCTCCCCCTCTCTCAACCCCCTCTCTAACACACTCTCTCTTTCTCCCACTCTCTTGAAACCCCCCAACACTCTCTATTTCTCCCTCTCTCCCTGTCTCTTTCCCTCTCTCTCCACCCCATCTCTAACACTCCCTCTCTCTCTCCCCCTCTCTCCCTCTCCCCCTCTCTCCCTCTCTCCCCCTCTCCCCCTCTCTCCCTCTCTCCTCTCTCTGTCTCTCTCCCTCTCTCCCTCTCTCTCTCCCTCTCTCCCTCTCTCCATCTCTCTCTCCCTCTCTCCCTCTCTCTCTCCCTCTCTCCCTCTCTCTCCCCCTCTCTCCCTCCCTCTCCCTCTCTCTCCCCCTCTTGACCCCCCTCTCTAACACTGCCTCTCTCCTGCTCTTTCTCCTTCCCTCTATCCACAGGTGGCGACCCATGTTGTTCAGGCTCTGCTCAACCAAAAGGTAAATTTTCTGACTCCAATGGCCTCCATTATCTGTTTCGCTCTCTCCCTCCCCCTCTCCCTTTCCCCCTCTCCTTTTCCCCCTCTCCTTTTCCCCCTCTCCTTTCCCCCTCTCCCTTTCCCCCTCTCCTTTTCCCCCTCTCCCTTTCCTCTCTCCTTTCCCCCTCCTTCCTTCCCTACTCCCCCTCTCCCCTTTCCCCCATCTCCTCCCCTCTCCCCTTCCCCCCTTCCCCCTCACCCCCTTCCCACTCTTCCCCCTCACCTCTGCCCTCTCTCTCCTTCCACCTCCTCCCTTCCCCCTCTCACCCTTCCCCCTTTCCCCTTCCCCTTCTCCCCATTCTCCTTCTCCCCATTCTCCTTCTCCCCCTTCCCCCTCTCCCCCTTCCCCTTCTCCCTCTCCCCCCTTCCCCCTCTCCCCCTTCCCCCTCTCCCCCTTCCCCCTCTCCCCCTTTCTCCTCTCCCCCTTCCCCTTCTCTCCATTCTCCTTCTCCCCATTCTCCCTCTCCCCCTTCCCCTTCCCCCTCTCCCCTTCCCCATTCTCCTTCTCCCCCTTCCCCTTCTCCCCCTTCCTCCTCTCCCCCTCACCCTTCTCCCCCTTCTCCTTCTCCCCATTCTCCTTCTCCCCCTTCCCCTCCTACCCCTTCCCCCTTCTCCCCATTCTCCTTCTCCCCATTCTCCTTCTCCCCCTTCCCCTTCTACCCCTTCCCCCTCATCCCCTTCTCCTTCTCTCCATTCTCCTTCTCCCCTTCTCCTTCTCCCCCTTCCCCTTCTCCCCATTCTCCCTCTCCCCATTCTCCTTCTCCCCATTCTCCTTCTCCCCTTCCCCCTCTCCCCCTTCCCCTTCTCCCCATTCTCCCTCTCCCCCTTCCCCCTCATCCCCTTCCCCTTCTCCCCTTTTCCCTTCTCCCCATTCTCCTTCTCCCCCTTCCCCCTCTCCCCCTTCCCCTTCTCCCCCTTCCTCCTCTCCCCCTTCCCCTTCTCCCCATTCTCCTTCTCCCCCTTCCTCCTCTCCCCTTCCCCCTCTCCCCCTTCCCCCTCTCCCCCTTCCTCCTCTCCCCTTCCCCTTCTCCCCCTTCCTCCTCTCCCCATTCTCCCCATTCTCCCCATTCTTCCCCTTCTCCCCATTCTCCTTCTCCCCCTTCCTCCTCTCCCCCTTCTCCCTCTGCCCCTTCCCCTTCTCCTCATTCCCCTTCTCCCCCTTCGCCTTCTCCCCATTCTCCCTCTCCCCCTTCCCCCTCTCCCCCTTCTCCCTCTGCCCCTTTCCCCTCTCCCCCTTCTCCCTCTCCCCCTTCCCCCTCTCCCCCTTCCCCTTCTCCCTATTCTCCCTCTCTCCCTTCCCCCTCTCCCCTTCCCCCTTCTCCCCCTCCCCTTTCCCCTTCTCCCCCTCTCCCCATTCTCCTTCTCCCCCTTCCCCCTCTCCCCCTTCCCCTTCTCCCCATTCTCCCTCTCCCCCTTCCCCCTCTCCCCCTTCCCCCTTCTCCCCCTCCCCTTTCCCCTTCTCCCCCTCTCCCCCTTCCCCCTCTCCCCCTTCCCCTTCTCCCCATTCTTCTTCTCCCCCTTCCCCTTCTACCCCTTCCTCCTCTCCCCTTCCCCTTTTCCCCCTTCCCCCTCTCCCCTTCCCCCTTCTCCCCCTCCCCTTTCCCCTTCTCCCCCTCTCCCCCTTCCCCCTCTCCCCCTTCCCCTTCTCCCCCTTCCCCCTCTCCACCTCCCCCTTCTCCCCCTTTCTTCTCTCCCCCTTCCCCTTCTCCCCATTCTCCTTCTCCCCCTTCCTCCTCTCCCCCTTCCCCTTCTCCCCCTTCCCCTTCTCCCCATTCTCCTTCTCCCTCTTCCCCCTCTCCCCCTTCCCCTTCTCCCCCTTCCCCTTCCCCTTCTCCCCCTTCCCCTTCTCCCCATTCTCCTTCTCCCCCTTCCACCTCTCCCCCTTACCCTGTCTCCCCTCCCCTTGTCCCCTTCCCCTCTCCCCCTTCCCCTTCACCCTTCCCTTCCTTCTACCCTTCTCCCCCTTCCCCTCTCTCCCCTGTCCCCTTCTCCCCCTTCCCCTTCTCCCCCTTCCCCTGCTCCCTTCTCCTTCTCCCCATTCTCCTTCTCCCCTGCCTCTCTCCCTCCCCCGATCCCCTTCGTCTCCCCCTTCCCCTCTTCCCCCTTCCCTTCTCCCCCCTTCCCTTCTCCCCCTTCCCCTTCTCCCCATTCTCCCCTCTCTCCCCTCCTTCTCCCTTCTCCCAATTCTCCTCCTCATTCCTCCTTCTCTCTCCCCCTTCCCCTTCCCCTTCTCCCCCTTCCCCTTCTCCCCATTCTCCTTCTCCCCCTTCCTCCTCTCCCCCTTCCCCTTCTCCCCCTTCCCCCTCTCCCCCTTCCCCTTCTCCCCATTCTCCTCCTCATTCCCCTTCTCCCCCTTCCCCTTCTCCCCATTCCCCCTCTCCCCCTTCCCCCTCTCCCCCTTCCCCTTCTATCCCTTCCCCCTCTCCCCCTTCCCCTTCCTCCCTTCCCCCTCTCCCCTTTGCCTCTGTCTTTTCCACTCTCCCCACCCTTGTCCCTCTGTGCGCCCCACCCCCCACCCCCCTTGCCCCCTCTCAGCCGCTCTGTCTGTCTTTCTAGAGCCTTCGAGAGGAGTGTATGAAGCTGAAGATGAGGGTCTTTGATCTAGAGCGGCAGAACTGGGCCCTCAGCCACGCCTTCTCCCAGAGACTGCCTCCCGGACACGGATCCGCACTCGGAACCGGATCAGGAACCGGATCAGGGACTGGCTTGGGGTCACAGGCAGAGGTACGTTGGCTGACAGGGGTGGTCTGGGTCCTACAGGGTGGGTTCTCAATCTATATCTCACGTGCCCCATCAATACCCCAAAAACCCACCCCCACAGATCTATACCCCCCCCCCACCGAAAACACACAGCCCCACACACCTGTACCCCCCAAAATCATACACCCCAAACACCTGTACCCCCAAAAACACCCCCCCACATACACATACCCCCCACCGAAAACACACAGCCCCACACAACTGTACCCCCCAAAATCATACACCCCAAACACCTGTACCCCCAAAAACACCCCCCCACATACACATACCCCCCACCGAAAACACACAGCCCCACACAACTGTACCCCCCAAAATCATACACCCCAAACACCTGTACCCTCAAAAACACCCCCCCCACATACACAGACCCCCCCCGAAAACATACACCCTCACACCTGTACCCCCAAAAACACCCCCCCACATACACATACCCCCCCGAAAACATACACCCCCAAACACCTGTACCCCCAAAAACACCCCCCACACACACATACCCCCCCGAAAACATACACCCCCAAACACCTGTACCCCCCAAAAACACACCCCCACGTACACCTCCCCCCCCAAAATCATACACTCCACACACCTGTAACCCCCCAAAAACACCCCCCAAATACACATACCCCCCCTGAAATCATACACTCCACACACCTGTACCCCCCCAAAAACACCCCCCACGTACACACCCCCCCCAAAATCATACACTCCACACACCTGTAATCCCCAAAAACACCCCCCAAATACACATACCCCCCCTGAAATCATACACTCCACACACCTGTACCCCCCCAAAAACACCCCTCACACACACATACCCCCCCGACATCATACACTCCACACACCTGTACCCCCCCAAAAACACCCCTCACACACACATACCCCCCCGACATCATACACTCCACACACCTGTACCCCTCCAAAAACACCCCTCACACACACATACCCCCCCGAAAACACACACCCCCAAACACCTGTACCCCTCAAAAACACACCCCCACGTACACACACCCCCCAAAATCATACACTCCACACACCTGTAATCCCCAAAAACACCCCCCACATACACATACCCCCCCCGCCGAAATCATACACTCCACACACCTGTACCCCCCCAAAAACACCCCCCACATACACATACCCCCCCCGCCGAAATCATACACTCCACACACCTGTACCCCCCAAAAACACCCCCCACATACACATACCCCCCCGAAAACATACACTCCCACGCACCTGTACCCCACAAAATCATACACCCCAAACACCTGTACCCCCCAAAACATACCCCCCCCACACATACACATACCCCCCCCGAAAACACATACACCCACACACCTGTTACCCCAAAAACACACCCCCCACACACACATACCCCCCCGAAAACACACACCCCCAAACACATGTACCCCCCAAAAACATACCCCCACGTACACACCCCCCCCGAAAACATATACTCCACACACCTGTACCCCCCCAAAAACACCCCCCACATACACATACCCCCAGAAAACATACACCCCCACACACCTGTACCCCACAAAATCATGCACCACAAATACCTGTACCCCCAAAACACACCCCCACACATACACATACCACCCCCGAAAACATACACCCTCACACCTGTACCCCCCAAAAACACACCCCCCACACACACATACCCCCCGAAAACATACACCCTCACATCTGTACCCCCCAAAAACACGCCCCCCACATACACATACCCCCCCGAAAACATACACCCACACACCTGTACCCCCCAAAAACACACACCCCACATACACATATCCCCCCAAAAACATACACCCACACACCTGTACCCCCCAAAAACATACCCCCACATACACATACCCCCCGAAAACATACAACCACACACCTGTACCCCCCAAAAACATACCCCCACATACACATACCACCCCGAAAACATACACCCACACACCTGTACCCCACCAAATCATACACCCCAAACACCTGTACCCCCCAAAACATCCCCCCCACATACCCATACCCCCTCCCAAAAACATACCCCCCCACACACCTGTACCCCCCAAAACACACACCCCACATACCCATACCCCCTCCCGAAAACATACACCCCCACACACCTGTACCCCCAAAAACACACCCCCCACATACCCATACCTGCTCCTGAAAACATACCCCCCCACACACCTGTACCCCCAAACACACCCCCCCACATACCCATACCCCCTCCCAAAAACACAAACCCCATTCACCTGTACCCCACAAACTCACACACCCCACATACCCATACCCCATCCCAAAAACATACACCCCCACACACCTGTACCCCCAAACACACACCCCCACATACCCATACCTCCTCCCTTAAACATATACCCCCACACACCTGTACCCCCAAACACACACCCCCCACATACCCATACCCCCTCCCTTAAACATACACCCCACACACCTCTACCCCCAAAAACACACCCCCCACATACCCATACCCCCCCCCTGTAAACATACCCCCCCACACACATGTGCACCCCACAAACACACCCCCCACATACCCATACCTCCCAAAAACACACCCCCCATACACCTGTACCCCCTCCCAAAAACATACACCCCCACACACCTGTACCCACCAAAAACACCCCCCCACATACCCATACCCCCTCCCGAAAAAAACACACTCCCACACACCTGTACCCCCCAAAAACATCCCCCCATATACACATACCCCCACCCGAAAATGTACCCCCCACACACCTGTAGCCCCAAACACACACCCCTCCCACATACCCATACCCCCTCCCGAAAACACACCGTCACACATCTGTACCCGCCAAAACACACACCCCCACATGCCCATACCCCCCCGAAAACACACTCCCCCACATACCTACACCCCTCCAAATCCCCATACCTCTCGAAAACATACACCCCAGACACCTGTACCCCACAAAAACACACCCCCCACATACCCATACCCCGCCGAAAACATACCCCCCACACACCTGTACCCTCGAAAACACACCCCACATACCCATACCCCCCAAAAACATATGCTCACACACACCTGTACCCCCCAAAAACACCCCCCCACAGACCCATACCCCCCGAAAACACACACCCCCACACACCTGTACACCAAAACACACATCCCCACATACCCATACCCCCCCCGAAAACACACTCCCCCACATATCTACACCCCCCAAATCCCCATACCTCCTGAAAACATAACCCCCAGACACCTGTACCCCACAAAAACACACCCCCCACATACCCATACCCCCCCAAAAACATACCCCCCACACACCTGTACCCTCGAAAACACACCCCACATACCCATACCCCCCCGAAAGCATATGCTCGCACACACCTGTACCCCCCCAAAAACACACCCCCCACATACCCATACCCCCCCGAAAACATACACCCCCACACACCTGTACCCCCAAAAACACACACCTGTACTTACCGAAAACTGCCAGACAGTTTTGGGTGGGGGGGTGGATGTGTTTTGACTGTGACGTGGTGGGGGGTGGGGGGTGGTGGATGTTGGTTCAATTGGCTTTCTCGGTGCTGGGTGATTGGGCGGTGGGCTTTTTTAGATGGGGGGGTGGGTTTTTTAGTTGGGGGGTTTGGGGTGGGTTTTTTAATGGGGGTGGTTTGGGTGGGTTTTTTAGCGGGGGAGGTTTGTGGTGGGTTTTTTAGTGGGGGTGTTGGGCTGGGTATTTTAGTGGGGGGGGTTTGGGGTGGGTTTTTTAGTGGGGGGGTTTGGGCTGGGTATTTTAGTGGGGGGGTTTGGGGGTGGGTTTTTTAGTGGGGGGTTTGCGGTGGGTTTTTTAGTGGGGGAGTTTGCGGTGGGTTTTTTAATGGGGGTGTTTGGGGTGGGTTTTTTAGTGGGGTTGTTGGGCTGGGTTTTTTAATGGGGGAGGTTTGGGGTGGGTTTTTTAGTGGGGGGGTCTGGGGTGTGTTTTTTAGTGGGGGGGTTTGGGGTGGGTTTTTTAATGGAGGGTTTGGGCTGGGTTTTTTAGTGGGGGGTTGAGGTGGGTTTTTTAGTGCGGGGGGTTGGGGTGGGTTTTTAAGTGGGCTGTTTGGGGGGGTTTAGTGGGGTTGTTTGTGGTGGGTTTTTTAGTGGGGGGGTTTGTGGTGGGTTTTTTAGTGGGTGAGGTTTGTGGTGTGTTTTTTAGTGGGGGGTTTGGGGTGGGTTTTTTAGTGGGGTTGTTGGGCTGGGATTTTTAATGGGGGAGGTTTGGGGTGTGTTTTTTTGGGGTGGGTTTTTTAGTGGGGGGTTTGGGGTGGGTTTTTTAGTGGGGGGGTTGGGGTGGATTTTTTAGTGTGGGTGTTTTAGGTGGGTTTTTTAGTGGGAGGGCTGGAGGTGGGTTTTTTAGTGCGGGGGTTTGGTGTGGTTTTTTTACTGGGGGGTGTTTGGGGTGGGTTTTTAGTGGGGGGGTTTGGGGTGGGTTTTTTAGTGGGGGGTTTGGGGTGGGTTTTTAGTGTGGGGTTTGGGGTGGGTTTTTTAGTGTGGGGTTTGGGGGGGTGGGTTTTTTAGAGGGCTGTTTGGGGGGGTTTATTGGGGTTGTTTGTGGTGGGTTTTTTAGTGGGTGAGGTTTGTGGTGGGTTTTTTAGTGGGGGGTTTGGGGTGGGTTTTTAGTGTTTGGGTTTGGGGTGGGTTTTTTAGTGGGGTTGTTGGGCTGGGATTTTTAATGGGGGAGGTTTGGGGTGTGTTTTTTTGTGGGGGAGTTTGGGGTGGTTTTTTTTGGGGTGGGTTCTTTAGTGGGGGGTTTGGGGTGGGTTTTTTAGTGGGGGGGTTGGGGTGGATTTTTTAGTGTGGGTGTTTTGGGTGGGTTTTTTAGTGGGAGGGCTGGAGGTGGGTTTTTTAGTGCGGGGGTTTGGTGTGGGTTTTTTACTGGGGGCTGTTTGGGGTGGGTTTTTTAGTGGGGGGGTTTGGGGTTGGTTTTTTAGTGGGGGGTTTGGGGTGGGTTTTTTAGTGGGGGGTTGAAGTGGGTTTTTTAGTGGGGGGGGGTTGGGGTGGGTTTTTAAATGGGCGGTTTGGGGGGGTTTAGTGGGGTTGTTTGTGGTGGGTTTTTTAGTGGGGGTTTGTGGTGGGTTTTTTAGTGGGGGGGAGGTTTGTGGTGTGTTTTTTAGTGGGGGGGGTTTGGGGTGGGTTTTTTAGTGGGGTTGTTGGGCTGGGTTTTTTTAATGGGGGAGGTTTGGGGTGTGTTTTTTTGTGGGGGGGTTTGGGGTGGGTTTTTAGTGGGGGGGTTTGGGGTGGGTTTTTTAGTGGGGGGTTGAGGTGGGCTTTTTAGTGGGGGGGGTTTGGGGTGGGTTTTTAAGTGGGCGGTTTGGGGGGGTTTAGAGGGGGGGTTTGTGGTGGTTTTTTTAGTGGGGTGTTTGTGGTGGGTTTTCTGGTTGGGGGGGTTTGTGGTGAGTTTTTTAGTGGGGGGTTTGGGGTGGGTTTTTTAGTGGGGGGGTTTTGGGGTGGGTTTTTAGTGGGGGTTTGTGGTGGGTTTTTTAGTGGGGGGTTTGGGGTGGGTTTTTTATTGGGGGATTTGGGGTGGTTTAGTGGGGGGGGGTTGGGGTGGGTTTATTTAGTGGGGTGGTTTAGTGGGGGGTTTTGGGGTGGGTTTTTTAGTGGGGGTTTGTGGTGGGTTTTTTAGTGAGGGGGGTTTGGGGTGGGTTTTTTAGTGGGGGGTTTGGGATGGGTTTTTTAGTGGGGGGGGTTGGGGTGAGTTTTTTAGTGGGGGGTTTGGGGTGGGTTTTTTTAGTGGGGGGGGGTTGGGGTGGGTTTTTAAGTGGTGGTTTAGTGTGGGTTTTTTAGTGGGGGGGTTTGGGGTGGGTTTTTTTAGTGGGGGTTTGGGGTGGTTTAGTGGGGGGGTTTGGGGTGGGTTTTTTAGTGGGGGGTTTGTGGTGGGTTTTTAAGTGGGGGCGTTTGGGGTGGGTTTTTTTAGTGGGGGTTTGGGGTGGTTTAGTGGGGGGGTTTGGGGTGGGTTTTTTAGTGGGGGGTTTGTGGTGGGTTTTTTAGTGGGGGCGTTTGGGGTGGGTTTTTTAGTGGGGATTTTGGGGTGGTTTTTTAGTGTTTGGGTTTGGGGTGGGTTTTTTAGTGGGGTTGTTGGGCTGGGATTTTTAATGGGGGAGGTTTGGGGTGTGTTTTTTTGTGGGGGAGTTTGGGGTGGGTTTTTTTGGGGTGGGTTCTTTAGTGGGGGGTTTGGGGTGGGTTTTTTAGTGGGGGGGTTGGGGTGGATTTTTTAGTGTGGGTGTTTTGGGTGGGTTTTTTAGTGGGAGGGCTGAGGTGGGTTTTTTAGTGCGGGGGTTTGGTGTGGGTTTTTTACTGGGGGTTGTTTGGGGTGGGTTTTTTAGTGGGGGGGTTTGGGGTTGGTTTTTTAGTGGGGGGTTTGGGGTGGGTTTTTTTAGTGGGGGGGTTTGATGTGGGTTTTTTAGTGGGGGGGGGTTGGGGTGGGTTTTTAAATGGGCGGTTTGGGGGGGTTTAGTGGGGTTGTTTGTGGTGGGTTTTTTAGTGGGGGTTTGTGGTGGGTTTTTTAGTGGGGGGGAGGTTTGTGGTGTGTTTTTTAGTGGGGGGTTTGGGGTGGGTTTTTTAGTGGGGTTGTTGGGCTGGGTTTTTTTAATGGGGGAGGTTGGGGTGTGTTTTTTTGTGGGGGGGTTTGGGGTGGGTTTTTTAGTGGGGGGGTTTGGGGTGGGTTTTTTAGTGGGGGGTTGAGGTGGGTTTTTTAGTGGGGGGGGGTTTGGGGTGGGTTTTTAAGTGGGCGGTTTGGGGGGGTTTAGAGGGGGGGGTTTGTGGTGGTTTTTTTAGTGGGGTGTTTGTGGTGGGTTTTTTAGTTGGGGGGGTTTGTGGTGAGTTTTTTAGTGGGGGGTTTGGGGTGGGTTTTTTAGTGGGGGGGTTTGGGGTGGGTTTTTAGTGGGGGTTTGTGGTGGGTTTTTTAGTGGGGGGTTTGGGGGTGGGTTTTTTATTGGGGATTTGGGGTGGTTTAGTGGGGGGGGGGGTTGGGGTGGGTTTATTTAGTGGGGTGGTTTAGTGGGGGGTTTTGGGGTGGGTTTTTTAGTGGGGGTTTGTGGTGGGTTTTTTAGTGAGGGGGGTTTGGGGTGGGTTTTTAGTGGGGGGTTTTGGGATGGGTTTTTTAGTGGGGGGGGTTGGGGTGAGTTTTTAGTGGGGGTTTGGGTGGGTTTTTTTTGGTGGGGGGGGGGTTGGGGTGGGTTTTTAAGTGGGTGGTTTAGTGTGGGTTTTTTAGTGGGGGGGTTTGGGGTGGGTTTTTTTAGTGGGGGTTTGGGGTGGTTTAGTGGGGGGGTTTGGGGTGGGTTTTTTAGTGGGGGGTTTGTGGTGGGTTTTTAAGTGGGGGCGTTTGGGTGGGGTTTTTTTAGTGGGGGTTTGGGGTGGTTTAGTGGGGGGGTTTGGGGTGGGTTTTTTAGTGGGGGGTTTGTGGTGGGTTTTTTAGTGGGGGCGTTTGGGGTGGGTTTTTTAGTGGGGATTTTGGGGTGGTTTTTTAGTGTTTGGGTTTGGGGTGGGTTTTTTAGTTGGGGGGTCTGAGGTGGATTTTTTAGTGGGGGGTTTGGGGTGGGTTTTTTAGTTGGAGGGTTGGAGGTGAGTTTTTTAGTGGGGAGGTTTGGTGTGGGCTTTTTAGTGGGGGGTGTTTGGGGTGGGATTTTTAGTGGGGGGGTTGGGGTGGGTTTTTTAGTGCGGGGCTTTGTGGTGGGTTTTTTAGTGGGGGGGTTTGGAGTGGGTTTTTTAGTGGGGGTTTGTGGTGGGTTTTTTAGTGGGGGTTTGTGGTGGGTTTTTTAGTGGGGGGGAGGTTTGTGGTGTGTTTTTTAGTGGGGGGGTTTGGGGTGGGTTTTTTAGTGGGGTTGTTGGGCTGGGTTTTTTTAATGGGGGAGGTTTGGGGTGTGATTTTTTTTGTGGGGGGGGTTTGGGGTGGGTTTTTAGTGGGGGGGTTTGGGGTGGGTTTTTTAGTGGGGGGTTGAGGTGGGTTTTTTAGTGGGGGGGGTTTGGGGTGGGTTTTAAAGTGGGCGGTTTGGGGGGGTTTAGAGGGGGGGTTTGTGGTGGTTTTTTTTAGTGGGGGGTTTGTGGTGGGTTTTTTAGTTGGGGGGGGTTTGTGGTTAGTTTTTTAGTGGGGGGTTTGGGGGTGGGTTTTTTAGTGGGGGGGTTTGGGGTGGGTTTTTAGTGGGTGTTTGTGGTGGGTTTTTTAGTGGGGGGTTTGGGGGTGGTTTTTTTATTGGGGGTTTAGGGGTGGTTTAGTGGGGGGGGGTTTGGGGTGGGTTTATTTAGTGGGGTGGTTTAGTGGGGGGTTTTGGGGTGGGTTTTTTAGTGGGGGTTTGTGGTGGGTTTTTTAGTGGGGGGGGTTTGTGGGTGGGTTTTTTAGTGGGGGGTTTGGGATGGGTTTTTTAGTGGGGGGGGTTGGGGTGAGTTTTTAGTGGGGGTTTGGGGTGGGTTTTTTTAGTGGGGGGGGGTTGGGGTGGGTTTTTAAGTGGGTGGTTTAGTGTGGGTTTTTTAGTGGGGGGGTTTGGGGTGGGTTTTTTTAGTGGGGGTTTGGGGTGGTTTAGTGGGGGGTTTGGGGTGGGTTTTTTAGTGGGGGGTTTGTGGTGGGTTTTTTAGTGGGGGCGTTTGGGGTGGGTTTTTTAGTGGGGATTTTGGGGTGGTTTTTTAGTGTTTGGGTTTGGGGTGGGGTTTTTTAGTTGGGGGGTCTGAGGTGGATTTTTTAGTGGGGGGTTTGGGGTGGGTTTTTTAGTTGGAGGGTTGGAGGTGGGTTTTTTAGTGGGGAGGTTTGGTGTGGGCTTTTTAGTGGGGGGTTGTGGTGGGTTTTTTAGTGGGGGTTTGGGGTGGTTTAGTGGGGGGTTGGGGGTGGGTTTTTTAGTGGGGGGTTTGTGGTGGGTTTTAAGTGGAGGCGTTTGGGGTGGTTTTTTTAGTGGGGGTTGGGGTAGTTTAGTGGGGGCGTTTGGGGTGGGTTTTTTAGTGGGGATTTTGGGGTGGTTTTTTAGTGTTTGGGTTTGGGGTGGGTTTTTTAGTTGGGGGGTCTGAGGTGGATTTTTTAGTGGGGGGTTTGGGGTGGGTTTTTTAGTTGGAGGGTTGGAGGTGGGTTTTTTAGTGGGGAGGTTTGGTGTGGGCTTTTAGTGGGGGGTGTTTGGGGTGGGATTTTTAGTGGGGGGGTTGGGGTGGGTTTTTTTTAGTGCGGGGCTTTGTGGTGGGTTTTTTAGTGGGGGGGTTTGGAGTGGGTTTTTTAGTGGGGGTTTGTGGTGGGTTTTTTAGTGGGGGGGTGTTTGGGGTGGGTTTTTTAGTGGGGCGGTTTGGGCTGGTTTTTTAGTGGGGGGTTGAGGTGGGTTTTTTAGTGGGGGGGGTTGGGGTGGGTTTTAAGTGGGCGGTTTGGGGATGTTTAATTGGGGTTTGTGGTGGTTTTTTTAGTGGGGGGTTTGTGGTGGGTTTTTTAGTTGGGGGGGGTTTGTGGTGAGTTTTTTAGTGGGGGTTTTGGGGTGGGTTTTTTAGTGGGGGGGATTGGGGTGGGTTTTTTTATTGGGGGTTTGGGGTGGTTTAGTGGGGGCGGGGTTTGGGGTGGGTTTTTTAGTGGGGGCGTTTGGGGTGGGTTTTTTTATTGGGGGTTTGGGGTGGTTTAGTGGGGGCGGGGTTTGGGGTGGGTTTTTTTAGTGGGGTGGTTTAGTGGGGGGTTTTGGGGTGGGTTTTTTAGTGGGGGTTTGTGGTGGGTTTTTTAGTTGGGGGGGTTTGTGGTGAGTTTTTTAGTGGGGGGTTTGGGGTGGGTTTTTTAGTGAGGGGGTTTGGGGTGGGTTTTTTTATTGGGGGTTTGGGGTGGTTTAGTTGGGGGGGGGTTGTGGTGGGTTTTTTAGTGGGGTGGTTTAGTGGGGGGTTTTGGGGTGGGTTTTTTAGTGGGGGTTTGTGGTGGGTTTTTAAGTGGGCAGTTTGGGGGAGTTTAGTGGGGGGGTTTGTGGTGGGTTTTTTAGTGGGGGGTTTGTGGTGAGTTTTTTCGTGGGGGGGTTTGGGGTGGGTTTTTAGTGGGGGGGGTTGGGGTGGGTTTTTTAGTGGGGGGTTTGTGGTGGGTTTTTAAGTGGGGGCGTTTGGGGTGGGTTTTTTTAGTGGGGGTTTGGGGTGGTTTAGTGGGGGGGTTTGGGGTGGGTTTTTTAGTGGGGGGTTTGTGGTGGGTTTTTTAGTGGGGGCGTTTGGGGTGGGTTTTTTAGTGGGGATTTTGGGGTGGTTTTTTAGTGTTTGGGTTTGGGGTGGGTTTTTTAGTTGGGGGGTCTGAGGTGGATTTTTTAGTGGGGGGTTTGGGGTGGGTTTTTTAGTTGGAGGGTTGGAGGTGAGTTTTTTAGTGTGGAGGTTTGGTGTGGGCTTTTTAGTGGGGGGTGTTTGGGGTGGGATTTTTAGTGGGGGGGTTGGGGTGGGTTTTTTTTAGTGCGGGGGGGCTTTGTGGTGGGTTTTTAGTGGGGGGTTTGGGGTGGGTTTTTTAGTGGGGGTTTGTGGTGGGTTTTTAGTGGGGGTTTGTGGTGGGTTTTTTAGTGGGGGGGAGGTTTGTTGTGTGTTTTTTAGTGGGGGGGTTTGGGGTGGGTTTTTTAGTGGGGTTGTTGGGCTGGGTTTTTTTAATGGGGGGAGGTTTGGGGTGTGTTTTTTTTTGTGGGGGGGTTTGGGGTGGGTTTTTAGTGGGGGGTTTGGGGTGGGTTTTTTAGTGGGGGGTTGAGGTGGGTTTTTTAGTGGGGGGGGTTTGGGGTGGGTTTTTAAGTGGGCGGTTTGGGGGGGTTTAGAGGGGGGGTTTGTGGTGGTTTTTTTAGTGGGGGGTTTGTGGTGGGTTTTTTAGTTGGGGGGGTTTGTGGTTAGTTTTTTAGTGGGGGGTTTGGGGTGGGTTTTTTAGCGGGGGGGTTTGGGGTGGGTTTTTAGTGGGTGTTTGTGGTGGGTTTTTTAGTGGGGGGTTTGGGGTGGGTTTTTTTATTGGGGGTTTGGGGTGGTTTAGTGGGGGGGGGTTTGGGGTGGGTTTATTTAGTGGGGTGGTTTAGTGGGGGGTTTTGGGGTGGGTTTTTTAGTGGGGGTTTGTGGTGGGTTTTTTAGTGGGGGGAGTTTGTGGTGGGTTTTTTAGTGGGGGGTTTGGGATGGGTTTTTTAGTGGGGGGGGTTGGGGTGAGTTTTTTAGTGGGGGGTTTGGGTGGGTTTTTTTAGTGGGGGGGGTTGGGGTGGGTTTTTAAGTGGGTGGTTTAGTGTGGGTTTTTTAGTGGGGGGGTTTGGGGTGGGTTTTTTTAGTGGGGGTTTGGGGTGGTTTAGTGGGGGGTTTGGGGTGGGTTTTTTAGTGGGGGGTTTGTGGTGGGTTTTTAAGTGGGGGCGTTTGGGGTGGGTTTTTTTAGTGGGGGTTTGGGGTAGTTTAGTGGGGGGGTTTGGGGTGGGTTTTTTAGTGGGGGTTTGTGGTGGGTTTTTTAGTGGGGGCGTTTGGGGTGGGTTTTTTAGTGGGGATTTTGGGGTGGTTTTTTAGTGTTTGGGTTTGGGGTGGGTTTTTTAGTTGGGGGGTCTGAGGTGGATTTTTTAGTGGGGGGTTTTGGGGTGGGTTTTTAGTTGGAGGGTTGGAGGTGGGTTTTTTAGTGGGGAGGTTTGGTGTGGGCTTTTTAGTGGGGGGTTGTGGTGGGTTTTTTAGTGGGGGGTTTGGGGTGGTTTTTTATTGGGGTTTGGGGTGGTTTAGTGGGGGGGGTTTGGGGTGGGTTTATTTAGTGGGGTGGTTTAGTGGGGGGTTTTGGGGTGGGTTTTTTAGTGGGGGTTTGTGGTGGGTTTTTTAGTGGGGGGGTTTGTGGTGGGTTTTTTTAGTGGGGGGGGTTTGTGGTGGGTTTTTTAGTGGGGGGTTTGGGATGGGTTTTTTAGTGGGGGGGGTTGGGGTGAGTTTTTTTAGTGGGGGGTTTGGGGTGGGTTTTTTTAGTGGGGGGGGGTTGGGGTGGGTTTTTAAGTGGGTGGTTTAGTGTGGGTTTTTTAGTGGGGGGGTTTGGGGTGGGTTTTTTTAGTGGGGGTTTGGGGTGGTTTAGTGGGGGGTTTGGGGTGGGTTTTTAGTGGGGGTTTGTGGTGGGTTTTTAAGTGGGGGCGTTTGGGGTGGGTTTTTTTAGTGGGGGTTTGGGGTAGTTTAGTGTTTGGGTTTGGGGTGGGTTTTTTAGTGGGGGGTTTGTGGTGGGTTTTTTAGTGGGGGCGTTTGGGGTGGATTTTTTAGTGGGGATTTTGGGGTGGTTTTTTAGTGTTTGGGTTTGGGGTGGGTTTTTAGTTGGGGGGTCTGAGGTGGATTTTTTAGTGGGGGGTTTGGGGTGGGTTTTTTAGTTGGAGGGTTGGAGGTGGGTTTTTTAGTGGGGAGGTTTGGTGTGGGCTTTTTAGTGGGGGGTGTTTGGGGTGGGATTTTTAGTGGGGGGGTTGGGGTGGGTTTTTTTAGTGCGGGGCTTTGTGGTGGGTTTTTTAGTGGGGGGGTTTGGAGTGGGTTTTTTAGTGGGGGTTTGTGGTGGGTTTTTTAGTGGGGGGTGTTTGGGGTGGGTTTTTTAGTGGGGCGGTTTGGGCTGGGTTTTTTAGTGGGGGGTTGAGGTGGGTTTTTTAGTGGGGGGGTTGGGGTGGGTGGTTTTTAAGTGGGCGGTTTGGGATGTTTAATTGGGGGTTTGTGGTGGTTTTTTTAGTGGGGGGTTTGTGGTGGGTTTTTTAGTTGGGGGGGTTTGTGGTGAGTTTTTTAGTGGGGTTTTGGGGTGGGTTTTTTAGTGGGGGGGATTGGGGTGGGTTTTTTTTATTGGGGGTTTGGGGTGGTTTAGTGGGGGCGGGGTTTGGGGTGGGTTTTTTAGTGGGGGCGTTTTGGGGGTGGGTTTTTTTATTGGGGGTTTGGGGTGGTTTAGTGGGGCGGGGTTTGGGGTGGGTTTTTTTAGTGGGGTGTTTAGTGGGGGGTTTTGGGGTGGGTTTTTTAGTGGGGGTTTGTGGTGGGTTTTTTAGTTGGGGGGTTTGTGGTGAGTTTTTTAGTGGGGGGTTTGGGGTGGGTTTTTTAGTGAGGGGGTTTGGGGTGGGTTTTTTTAGTGGGGGTTTGGGGTAGTTTAGTGGGGGCGTTTGGGGTGGGTTTTTTTATTGGGGGTTTGGGGTGGTTTTTTAGTGTTTGGGTTTGGGGTGGGTTTTTTAGTGGGGGGGTCTGAGGTGGATTTTTTAGTGGGGGGTTTGGGGTGGGTTTTTAGTTGGAGGGTTGGAGGTGGGTTTTTTTTGTGGGGAGTTTGGTGTGGGCTTTTTAGTGGGGGGGTGTTTGGGGTGGATTTTTTAGTGGGGGGTTGGGGTGGGTTTTTTTAGTGCGGGGCTTTGTGGTGGGTTTTTTAGTGGGGGGGTTTGGAGTGGGTTTTTTAGTGGGGGGTTTGTGGTGGGTTTTTTAGTGGGGGGTGTTTGGGGTGGGTTTTTTAGTGGGGCGGTTTGGGCTGGGTTTTTTAGTGGGGGGTTGAGGTGGGTTTTTTAGTGGGGGGGGTTGGGGTGGGTTTTTAAGTGGGCGGTTTGGGGATGTTTAATTGGGGGTTTGTGGTGGTTTTTTTAGTGGGGGGTTTGTGGTGGGTTTTTTAGTTGGGGGGGGGTTTGTGGTGAGTTTTTTAGTGGGGGTTTTGGGGTGGGTTTTTTAGTGGGGGGGATTGGGGTGGGTTTTTTATTGGGGGTTTGGTGGTGGGTTTTTTAGTGGGGGGTTTGGGGTGGGTTTTTTATTGGGGGTTTGGGGTGGTTTAGTGGGGGGGGGGTTTGGGGTGGGTTTATTTAGTGGGGTGGTTTAGTGGGGGGTTTTGGGGTGGGTTTTTTAGTGGGGGTTTGTGGTGGGTTTTTTTAGTGAGGGGGGTTTGGGGTGGGTTTTTTAGTGGGGGGTTTGGGATGGGTTTTTTAGTGGGGGGGGTTGGGGTGAGTTTTTTAGTGGGGGGTTTGGGGTGGGTTTTTTTAGTGGGGGGGGGTTGGGGTGGGTTTTTAAGTGGGTGGTTTAGTGTGGGTTTTTTAGTGGGGGGGGTTGGGGTGGGTTTTTTTAGTGGGGTGGTTTAGTGGGGGGTTTTGGGGTGGGTTTTTTAGTGGGGGTTTGTGGTGAGTTTTTTCGTGGGGGGGTTTGGGGTGGGTTTTTAGTGGGGGGGGTTGGGGTGGGTTTTTTAGTGGGGGTTTGGGGTGGGTTTTTTTAGTGGGGGGGTGTTTGGGGTGGGTTTTTTAGTGGGGGGTTTGGGGTGGTTTAGTGGGGGGGTTTGGGGTGCGTTTTTTTAGTGGGGTGGTTTAGTGGGGTGGTTTGGGGTGGGTTTTTTAGTGGGGGTTTGTGCTGGGTTTTTTAGTGGGGGGTGTTTGGGGTGGGTTTTTTAGTGGGGGGGTCTGGGGTGGGTTTTTTAGTGGGGGGGGGTTGGGGTGGGTTTTTAAGTGGGCGGTTTGGGGGGGGGTTAGTGGGGTGTTTTGTGGTGGGTTTTTTAGTGAGGGAGTTTGTGGTGGGTTTTTTAGTGGGGGGGGTTTTGTGGTGAATTTTTTAGTAGGGGTTTTGGGTGGGTTTTTTTAGTGGGGTGGGGTTGGGGTGGGTTTTTAAGTGGGTGGTTTGGTGTGGGTTTTTTAGTGGGGGGGTTTGGGGTGGGTTTTTTTAGTGGGGGTTTGGGGTGGTTTAGTGGGAGGGTTTGGGGTGGGTTTTTTAGTGGGGGGTTTGTGGTGGGTTTTTTAGTGGGGATTTTGGGGTGGTTTTTTAGTGTTTGGGTTTGGGGTGGGTTTTTTAGTGGGGGGGTCTGAGGTGGATTTTTTAGTGGGGGGTTTGGGTTGGGTTTTTTAGTTGGAGGGTTGGAGGTGGGTTTTTTAATGGGGAGGTTTGGTGTGGGCTTTTTAGTGGGGGGTGTTTGGGGGTGTTTTAGTGGGGGGCATTTGGGGTGGGTTTTTTAGTGGGGAGTTTGGGGTGGGCTTTTTAGTGGGGGTGTTTGGGGTGGGATTTTTAGTGGGGGGGTTGGGGTGGGTTTTTTAGTGGGGGGGTTTGGGGGTGTTTTAGTGGGGGGCGTTTGGGGTGTGTTTTTTAGTGGGGAGTTTGGGGTGGGTTTTTTAGTGGGGGAGGGTTGGGCTGGGTTTTTTTAGTGCGGGGCTTTGTGGTGGGTTTTTTAGTGGGGGGGTTTGGGGGTGTTTTAGTGGGGGGCGTTTGGGGTGTGTTTTTTAGTGGGGATTTTGGGGTGGTTTCTTAGTGTTTGGGTTTGGGGTGGGTTTTTTAGTGGGGGGGTCTGAGGTGGATTTTTTAGTGGGGGGTTTGGGTTGGGTTTTTTAGTTGGAGGGTTGGAGGTGGGTTTTTTAATGGGGAGGTTTGGTGTGGGCTTTTTAGTGGGGGGTGTTTGGGGTGTTTTAGTGGGGGGCATTTGGGGTGGGTTTTTTAGTGGGGAGTTTGGGGTGGGCTTTTTAGTGGGGGTGTTTGGGGTGGGATTTTTAGTGGGGGGGTTGGGGTGGGTTTTTTAGTGGGGGGGTTTGGGGGTGTTTTAGTGGGGGGTGTTTGGGGTGTGTTTTTTAGTGGGGAGTTTGGGGTGGGTTTTTTAGTGGGGGAGGGTTGGGCTGGGTTTTTTTAGTCCTGGGCTTTGTGGTGGGTTTTTTAGTGGGGGGGTTTGGGGGTGTTTTAGTGGGGGGCGTTTGGGGTGTGTTTTTTAGTGGGGAGTTTGGGGTGGGTTTTTTAGTGGGGGAGGGTATTGCTGGGTTTTTTTAGTGCGGGGCTTTGTGGTGGGTTTTTTAGTGGGGGGGTTTGGGGTGGGTTTTTTAGTGCGGGGGTTATTGGTGGCTTTTTTACTGGGGGGGGTTTGGGGTGGGTTTTTTAGTAGGGGGAGGTTTGGGCTGGGTTTTTTAGTGGGGGTGTTTGCGGTGGGTTGTTTAGTGGGGGAGTTTGGGGTGGGTTTTTTAGTCGGGGCAATGAGGTAGGTTTTTTAGTGGGGGATTTGGGGTGGGTTTTTAGTGGGGGTGTTTGGGGTGGGTGTTTAGAGGGGTGTTTTGGGGTGGGTTTTTTAGTGGGGCTTTGGGGTGGGTTTTTTAGTGGGGGGGGGCTTGGGGGTGGGTTTTTGAGTGGGGGGTTTGGGGTGGGTTTTTTAGTGGGGGATTTGGGGTGGGTTTTTTAGTGGGAGTGTTTGGGGTGGGTGTTTAGTGGGGGGCGTTTGGGGTGGGTTTTTTAGTGGGGCTTTGGGGTGGGTTTTTGAGTGGGGGGTTTGGGGTGGGTTTTTTAGTGGGGGGGTTTGAGGTGGGTTTTTAGTGGGAGGGGTTTTGGGGTGGGTTTTTTAGTGGGAGGGGTTTGGGGTGGGTTTTTTAGTGGGGGTGGTTTTGGGGTGGGTTTTTTAGTGGGGGGTTTGGTGTGGGTTTTTTAGTGGGGGGTTTGGGGTGGGTTTTTTAGTGGGGAGTGTTTGGGGTTGGGTTTTCAGTGGGGGAGTGTTTGGGCGGTTGGGTTTTCAGTGGGGGAGTGTTTGGGGTTGGGTTTTTAGTGGGGGTGTGTTTTGGGGTGGGTTTTTTAGTGGGGGGTTTGGTGTGGGTTTTTTAGTGGGGGGTTTGGGGTGGGTTTTTTAGTGGGGGAGTGTTTGGGGGTTGGGTTTTCAGTGGGGGAGTGTTTGGCGGTTGGGTTTTCAGTGGGGGGCTGTTTGGGGGTTGGGTTTTCAGTGGGGGGTGTGTTTGGGGGTTGGGTTTTCAGTGGGGGCGTGTTTGGGGGTTGGGTTTTCAGTGGGGGAAATGTTTGGCGGTTGGGTTTTCAGTGGGGGAGTGTTTGGCAGTTGGGTTTTCAGTGGGTGGTGTTTGGGAGTTGGGTTTTCAGTGGGGGGTGTTTGGGGGTTGGGTTTTCAGTGGGGGGTGTTTGGGGTTGGGTTTTCAGTGGTGGGGGTGTTTGGAGGTTGGGTTTTCAGTGGGGGGAGTGTTTGGAGGTTGGGTTTTCAGTGGGGGGAGTGTTTGGGGTTGGATTTTCAGTGGGGGGAGTGTTTGGGGGTTGGGTTTTCAGTGGGGGGAGTGTTTGGCGGTTGGGTTTTCAGTGGGGGAGTGTTTGGCAGTTGGGTTTTCAGTGGGGGGGTGTTTGGGGGTTGGGTTTTCAGTGGGGGGAGTGTTTGGGGGTTGGGTTTTCAGTGAGAGGGTGTTTGGGGGTTGGGTTTTCAGTGGGGGGGTGTGTTTGGGGGTTGGGTTTTCAGTGGGGGCGTGTTTGGGGGTTGGGTTTTCAGTGGGGGGGGGTGTTTGGAGGTTGGGTTTTCAGTGGGGGGGTGTTTGGGTGTTGGGTTTTCAGTGGGGGGTGTTTGGGGGTTGGGCTTTCAGTGGGGGGTGTTTGGGGTTGGGTTTTCAGTGGTGGGGGTGTTTGGAGGTTGGGTTTTCAGTGAGGGGAGTGTTTGGAGGTTGGGTTTTCAGTGGGGGGAGTGTTTGGGGTTGGATTTACAGTGGGGGGAGTGTTTGGGGGTTGGGTTTTCAGTGGGGGGGTGTTTGGGGGTTGGGTTTTCAGTGGGGGGAGTGTTTGGGGGTTGGGTTTTCAGTGGGGTTGTGTTTGGGGGTTGGGTTTTCAGTGGGGGGTGTTTGGGGGTTGGGTTTTCAGTGGTGGGGTGTTTGGGTGTTGGGTTTTCAGTGGGGGGAGTGTTTGGAGGTTGGGTTTTCAGTGGGGGGGTGTTTGGGGGTTGGGTTTTCAGTGGGGGGAGTGTTTGGGGGTTGGGTTTTCAGTGGGGGGGTGTTTGGGGGTTGGGTTTTCAGTGGGGGGGTGTTTGGGGGTTGGGTTTTCAGTGGGGGGTGTGTTTGGGGGTTGGGTTTTCTGTGGGGGGGGTGTTTGGGGGTTGGGTTTTCAGTGGGGGGGTGTTTGGGGGTTGGGTTTTCAGTGGGGGGTTGTTTGGGGGTTGGGTTTTCAGTGGGGGGTGTTTGGGGGTTGGGTTTTCAGTGGTGGGGTGTTTGGGTGTTGGGTTTTCAGTGGGGGGAGTGTTTGGAGGTTGGGTTTTCAGTGGGGGGAGTGTTTGGGGGTTGGATTTTTAGTGGGGGGAGTGTTTGGGGGTTGGGTTTTCAGTGGGGGGGTTGTTTGGGGGTTGGGTTTTCAGTGGGGGGGGTTGGGTTTTCAGTGCGGGGTGTTGTTTGGGGGTTGGGTTTTCAGTGCGGGTCATGTTTGGGGGTTGGGTTTCAGTGGGGGGGGCGTGTGTTGAGGGCGTGTTACTTGGTGGGGGGAGGTTTCGGGGGCTCGGGGCAGGATATTCATTGTCACCTCCTGCCCTTCTCGGCTCTGGATCCTGTGGCGCGTTAACTTTAGCCTCATCCTGTGTGTCTCTTTTCCAGACCCCCCTGATTGTCGATTGTTCCCCTGATGCCCGCTGGTCTGACGTTGAGAGACTCCTCGAACCCCTCTCCGCCACCTCCACTCCCTCCATCATATCGTGGGGCGAGGCTGTGGACTGCCAGGTACCAAGGGACACCCTCGGTATAGCGGGCAGCGGGTCTACCCACCGGGCCGGGTAGCTGCTGGCACTCAGCAGTCCAGCCGGTGCGCCCTCCCCTGTGCGCTCGGGCTAGGGGGTTGGGGTGTGGTTTGTGGGGTAGGGAGCAGCGGACGGGTTAAAGGCATTCCGGCTCCACAGGAGGCAGCTGATTTCATAGCTTGTGGGCCGGTGTTAATTCAAAATTTTGCGATGAAAATATTTTTGTTTAAATCCACGAGTGTACATGACGCAGCCTCCCTGCTCGAACGAGCAGAGTTAGTGCTTCCAGATTTAATTAATTCCTCTAATTAAGGGAGAGGGAAAATAACCAGGGCTCTCTGGGGACGGGAGGCTGTTTGACAATGGGCCACCGTTCACACTGACCTGACCCATGGCGACCTTTAAAATGCCACAGACAGGAGGGGGAGGAATTTAAAAAGCTCTGTTTCTCTTCCCACCAGCCATCCCTAAACAGAAGGATGTTTTGATTTTGATTCTCCCCCCAACTCCCCTCCAGCTTTCGTAAGCAGCAGGCTCTCAGCTCTGGCATGATCCAATTCCCATTAACAAACCCAACAGCAAACGCGAGACAGGGTAAGCTCAGAGGGTTAGTTTACTCGCACGTACCCAATGGCTGGTGCCGCTGAGAATCCCCCCGGTGCATTCGCACAATAAAAGGGGGATAGGCGGAGAATTGGATTTACTGGGCAAAGACATACTGTTTCACATGAGGCCAGACTCTAGAATCAGAGTGCAATGGTGTATTCCCCTCACAGAGGTCAGCAGGTTGAAATCTGATGCTGGATAATTCGCTTTTCCAGTAGAGAAATCTTCCGCAATGGTACAGGCACACAGAGCTGAATTAGTCTTGTAGGCGCTAATACAGAAGTTCCAGTAGAAACAGGGTAGATGGGGAGCCAGGCACTCAAACCTGGACAGAGTCCTTGTTCAGAGCTGCTGCTTGCTAGATGGAAGATGGCGGACTGAGTGACAGTGCAGCAAGACAGTGTTACAGGTCCCTCCAGCTGAACTGGGAGGAAGGGGTGTCATGTCAAATGACTCACAGCTGTCCACTTTGGCTTTGACAAAGGATATATTCCTTTGTCTGGGCTCTTGAGATTGTTAATGTTTCAACCACTAAGAATTTCAAAGGAGGTTGCAGGGTCCTTTGTCCTAGCAGACTGGTAGCCTCCATTGGCCAGGCCTGGCCTAGAAAACGTAGATGGCCTTTGTATCCATGCCCTTTGAATTTGATCTCTGCAGCCACAGGGGTCAGCAGTGCCTCTTCAGAGATAACGAGGTGTCAGCTTCCCGGACTTTTCCAGAACGTTCCTTTCATTCGGGGTTACAGGCAGACACAGCTTGAGCCTTTTTAAAATCTTTGTCCATTAGCATTTGGCCGAGCAGTTCCCGGTCAGAAGGCAGATCTCATATTTGCGCAGTGTCGGTCATGGCTCAGTGGATCTCACCGTCTCTTGCCTCGGACTGAGCCACAAGGTTGTGGGTTCGAGTCCCACTCCAGGGACTTCAGGGCAACATTCTGGGCTCTGCAGTTACTGAGAGATTCCCTGGTTCAAGAGGTCTCTCCTGAATCCCCCTATCAATGACTGTCCGGTGTCTAAAAGGGGGTGGGGGGAAAGGGAGTTGTAGCAGTGGTAGAACCAAGTGGTACAGGAAGAGGCCTTACGGCCCGCACTGCCTGTGATGGCTCTTTGGAAAGAGGGATGGGAAGGTGGAAAGGAACAGAGAGGGGGGAGGGAGGAGGGGGGTGGAGGGGGAGAGAGAGGGATGGAGGGGCAAGGAGGAGAGGGAGGATGGAGGGGAGAGGGCGGAGGGAGGGAGGAAAGGAAGGATGTATGAGAGAGAAGGAGGGGATAGAGAAGGAGGGGAGGGAGGCCGGAGAGAGAGAGAGAGGAAAGGAAGGATGTATGGAAGAGAAGGAGGGAGAAGGGAGGGAGGGAGAGAGAGGTGGAGCGGAGAGAGGGAGGGAGCGAGATGAGGAGGGGAGAGAGTGAGTGAGGGAGGGAGGGAGAGAGAGAGGAAAGGAAGGACATATGGAAGAGAAAGAAGGAGGGGGAAAGGGAGGTAGAAGGGAGGGAGGGAGAGAAATGTGGAGGGGAGAGAGGGAGGGAGAGAGAGAGGAAAGGAAGGACGTATGGAAGAGAAGGAGGGAGGGGGAAGGAGGGTGAGAGAGGAGGGGAGGGAGGCCGGAGAGAGAGAGAGAGGGAAGGAAGGATGTATGGAAGAGAAGGAGGGAGGGGAGGAGGAGGGGAGAGAGGGAGGGAGAGAGAGAGAGGAGGAGGGGGGAGGGAGAGAGAGGGGGAGGGAGAGAGAGGAGGAGGGAGAGAGAGAGAGAGGAGGAGGGGATGAGGGAGGGAGAGAGAGAGAGGAGGAGGGGAGAGGGGAGGGAGGGAGAAAGATGTGGAGGGGAGAGAGGGAGGGAGAGAGAGAGGAAAGGAAGGATGTATGGAAGAGAAGGAGGGAGGGAGAAGGGAGGGAGGGGAGAGAGAGGTGGAGGGGAGAGAGGGAGGGAGAGGGAGGGAGAGAGAGAGAGGAAAGGAAGGACGTATGAAAGAGAAGGAAGGAGGGGGAAGGGAGGGAGAAGGGAGGGAGGGAGAGAGAGGAGGAGGGGAGAGAGAGGAGAGGGAGAGAGAGGAGAGGGAGAGAGAGAGAGGAAAGGAAGGACGTATGAAAGAGAAAGAAGGAGGGGGAAAGGGAGGTAGAAGGGAGGGAGAAGGGAGGGAGAGAGAGAGAGGAGGAGGGGAGACAGGGAGGGAGGGAGAGAAATGTGGAGGGGAGAGAGGGAGGGAGAGAGAGAGGAAAGGAAGGACGTATGGAAGAGAAGGAGGGAGGGGGAAGGAGGGTGAGAGAGGAGGGGAGGGAGGTGGAGAGTGACTCCTGTTCCTAATCTTGTCTCCTCTCTCTCTGTTTCCCCCAGACAGGATGCGGAGGGCCCACGACCCCCAATCGAGAGTCTTGCCCCCCGGCTCCCGCCTCTTGCCCCCCGGACGCCCCACGCCTGGCTGCTGAGTCTCCCCCTGACCTTTTCAGGGACGGGAGCCACATCCTGGAGGTGCTGAAGAAGCTGAAGGAGGCCAACTCGCTGGGCCGACTCCCGGGCCCCCGGCGCCGGCCTCCCGAACCCAGCGGCGGGGCCCAGGCTCGCGGCCTGCCCCCCAGCCCCGGCTGCCAGGCCGGGCCCCTCTGCCCGCCTCCCCCCCGGCTGGCCGGCGCAGGCGAGCCTGGCGCCCTGGGCCCGGGCCTCCTCCTCGGGCTCAGCCCTCAGCCTTCCAGGGCCTCGTGGAGCCGGCTCCCGGGCTGGAGAGAGAAGACCCCGGCCCCGGCGGAACCGGACCCCCGCCCGGCCTGCAGGCCCGGGCCCCGGCCCGGGGAGAGGGACCGGGGCGGCCGGTCTCCCCGCTCCCTGAGGAAGGAGCTGGGCCTGTCTGCCTCCCCCCTCAGGGTGACCCGGGAGGGCCCCGGCAACGAGGCCTCTGCAGGCCCCGGGGCCTCGGCCTGCGGTGCGAGCCGGAACCGGGGCCCCCCCAGCCATAGGCTGGCCCCTCCGGTCCAGTCCCAGGCCCTGTCCCAGCCTCCGGCCCATCTCCAGGCCCAATCCCAGCCCCAGGCCCATCTCCAGGCCCAATCCCAGCCCCAGGCCCATCTCCAGGCCCAATCCCAGCCTCCGGCCCATCTCCAGGCCCAATCCCAGCCTCAGGCCCATCTCCAGGCCCAATCCCAGCCTCCGGCCCATCTCCAGGCCCAATCCCAGCCCCCGGCCCATCTCCAGGCCCAATCCCAGCCCCAGGCCCATCTCCAGGCCCAATCCCAGCCTCCGGCCCATCTCCAGGCCCAATCCCAGCCTCCGGCCCATCTCCAGGCCCAATCCCAGCCCCCGGCCCATCTCCAGGCCCAAACCCAGCCTCCGGCCCATCTCCAGGCCCAATCCCAGCCTCCGGCCCATCTCCAGGCCCAAACCCAGCCTCAGGCCCATCTCCAGGCCCAATCCCAGCCTCAGGCCCATCTCCAGGCCCAATCCCAGCCTCAGGCCCATCTCCAGGCCCAATCCCAGCCCCAGGCCCATCTCCAGGCCCAATCCCAGCCTCAGGCCCAGTCCCAGGCCCTGTCTCAGCCTCAGGCCCTCCGGAAGCAGCCCAGCCACCCCAGGGCCCCGGTCTCCCCGGGGAGGCTGCCCTGCCGGGGGGGAGGCGGCCCCAAGGGGGGCCCCAGGCCCAGGTCCCCGGCCCACCAGGGCTGGAGGGGCCCCGGCCGGCTCCCCGGCCAGCAGGCCCACCTCCAGCCTGCCCCCTCCACCATCGAGGAGAAGGTGATGAGGGGGATCGAGGAGAACATGAGGAGGCTGAGGCTGCAGGCCGGAGTGGGCAAGCAGCCCAAGGCCCCGGTCGGGGGCGCCAGCAGCGGCAGCGGGGGTGGCAACAACGGCCCCTCCTCCCTGGCCACCTGGTTCGGGTTCCACCGGAGCAAACTCCCGGCCGTGGGGCTGGGCAGGAAGGAGCAGGCCGGACCCGCCGGGGAAGGGAGGGCAGCCCAGACCCCGGGCCGCAGGAGGCCGCACAGGGACCGAGAGGCCAAGAGGAGCCTCCCTCCAGACGGCGGGGAGACGCCGGGCACTCAGGTGGTCGGCTCGAGGGAGAACGAGGAGAAGGAGGAGGAGGAGGAGGAGGAGGCGGAGGAGGAGGCGGCTGCCCCGGTTGGTGACAGAGTGGAGGAAACCAGTAGCTTCATGCAGCAGCTGCTCAACAGGTAAAGGCGTCACTCCACCCGATTGCCCCCATTCACCTGTTATAGGGGTTAACAGAGATAGGGAGGGTTGTATGGGCTGGAGGAGGTTACAGAGATAGGGAGGGTCGTAGAGGCTGGAGGAGGTTACAGAGAAGGGTGGGTTGTATGGGCTGGAGGAGGTTACAGAGATAGGGAGGGTCGTAGAGGCTGGAGGAGGTTACAGAGATAGGGTGGGTTGTAGGAGCTGGAGGAGGTGTCAGAGATAGGGAAGGGTGTAGGGGCTGGAGGAGGTTACAGAGATAGGGAGGGATGTAGGGACTGGAGGAGGTTACAGAGATAGGGAGGGATGTAGGGGCTGGAGGAGGTTACAGAGATAGGGAGTGTTGTAGGGGCTGGAGGAAGTAACAGAGATAGAGAGGGTTGTAGGGCTGGAGGAGGTTAAAGAGATAGGGAGTGTTGTAGGGTCTGGTGGAGGTCACAGAGACAGGGAGAGTTGTAGGGGCTGGAGGAGGTTACAGAGATAGGGAGGGTTGTAGGGGCTGGAGGAGGTAACAGAGAGAGAGAGCGTTGCAGGGGCTGGAGGACGTAACAGAGATAGGAAGGGTTGTAGGGACTGGAGGAGGTTACAGAGATAGGGAGGGGTGTAGGGGACTGGAGGAGGTTACAGAGATAGGGAGGGTTGTAGGGGCTGGAGGAGGTAACAGAGATAGGGAGGGTTTATAGGGTTGAAGGAGGTTACAGAGACAGGGAGGTATGTAGGGGTCTGGAGGAGTTACAGAGATAGGGAGCGTTGTAGGGGCTGGAGGAGGTAACAGATAGGGAGGTTTGTAGGGCTGGAGGAGGTTACAGAGATAGGGAGGTTTGTAGGGGTTGGAGGAGGTTACAGAGATAGGGAGGGTTGTAGGGGACTGGAGAAAGTTACAGAGATAGGGAGGGCTGTTGGGGCTGGATGAGGTTACAGAGATAGGGAGGTTTGTAGGGGTTGGAGGAGGTTACAGAGATAGGGAGGGTTGTAGGGGACTGGAGGAGGTTACAGAGATAGGGAGGGGTGTTGGGTGGCTGGAGGTGGTTACAGAGATAGGGAGAGTTGTAGGTGCAGGAGCAAGTTACAGAGATAGGGAGGAATGTTGGGGCTGGAGGAGGTTACAGAGATAGGGAGGGTGTAGGGGCTGGAGGAGGTTACAGAGATAGGGAGCGGTGTAGGGGCTGGTGGAGGTTACAGAGATGGGGAGGGTTGTAGGGGCTGGAGGAGGTAACAGAGATAGGGAAGGTTGTAGGACTGGAGGAGGTTACAGAGATAGGGAGAGTTGTAGGGGCTGGAGGAGGTTACAGAGATAGGGAGGGTTGTAGGGCTGGAGGAGGTTACAGAGATAGGGAGGGGTGTAGGGGCTGGAGGAGGTTACAGAGATAGGGAGGGTAGTAGGTTCTAGTGGAGGTTACAGAGATAAGGTGGGATGTAGGGGCTGTAGGAGGTTACAGAGATAGGGAGGGGTGTAGGGGCTGGAGGAGGTAAAAGAGATAAGGAAGTTTGTAGGACTGGAGGCGGTTACAGAGATAGGGAGGGGTGTAGGGGCTGGAGGAGGTTACAGAGATGGGGAGGGTTGTAGGGTCTGGTGGAGGTTACAGAGATAGGGAGGGTAGTAGGTTCTAGTGGAGGTTACAGAGATAAGGTGGGTTGTAGGGGCTGTAGGAGGTTACAGAGATAGGGAGGGGTGTAGGGGCTGGAGGAGGTTACAGATATAGGGAGGGTTGTAGGGACTGGAGGAGGGTACAGAGATAGGGAAGGTTGTAGAGGCTGCAGGAGGTTACAGAGATAAGGAGGGGTGTAGTGGATGTAGTAGGTTGCAGAGATAGGGAGGGGTGTTGGGGCTGGAGGAGCTTACAGAGATAGGGAGGGGTGTAGGAGCTGGAGGTGGTTACAGAGATAGGGAGGGTACTAGGGGCTGGAGGATGTTACTTAGATAGGGAGGGTTGTAGGTTCTAGTGGAGGTAAAGAGATAGGGAGGTTGTAGGGGCTGTAGGCGGTTACAGAGATAGGGAGGGTTGTAGGGGCTGGAGGAGGTTACAGAGATAGGGAGGGTTGTAAGGCTGGAGGAGGTTACAGAGATAGGGAGGGGTGTAGGGGCTGGAGGAGCTTACAGATATAGGGAGGGTTGTAGGGGCTAGAGGAGGTTACAGAGATAGGGAGGGTTGTAGGGGATGGAGGAGGTAACAGAGATAGGGAAGTTTGTAGGACTGGAGGAGGTTACAGAGATAGGGAGGTTTGCAGGGGCTGGAGGAGGTTACAGAGATAGGGAGGGTTGTAAGGGACTGGAGGAAGTTACAGAGATAGGGAGGGCTGTTGGGGCTGGATGAGGTTACAGAGATAGGGAGGTTTGTAGGGGTTGGAGGAGGTTACAGAGATAGGGAGGGTTGTAGGGGATTGGAGGAGGTTACAGAGATAGGGAGGGGTGTTGGGTGGCTGGAGGTGGTTACAGAGATAGGGAGAGGTGTAGGTGCAGGAGCAAGTTACAGAGATAGGGAGGGATGTTGGGGCTGGAGGAGGTTACAGAGATAGGGAGGGTTGTAGGGGCTGGAGGAGGTTACAGAGAGAGGGAGCGGTGTACGGGCTGGTGGAGGTTACAGAGATGGGGAGGGGTGTAGGGGCTGAAGGAGGTTACAGAGATAAGGAGGTTTGTAGGGTCTGGTGAAGGTTACAGCGATAGGGAGGATTGTAGGGGCTGGAGGAGGTTACAGAGATAGGGAGGATTGTAGGGGCTGGAGGAGGTTACAGAGATAGGGAGGATTGTAGGGGCTGGAGGAGGTTACAGAGATGGGGAGGGTTGTAGGGTCTGGTGGAGGTTACAGAGATAGGGAGTGTAGTAGGTTCTAGTGGAGGTTACAGAGATAAGGTGGGTTGTAGGGGCTGTAGGAGGTTACAGAGATAGGGAGGGGTGTAGGGGCTGGAGGAGGTTACAGATATAGGGAGGGTTGTAGGGGCTGGAGGAGGTAACAGAGATAGGGAGGGTTGTATTGTCTGGTGGAAGTTACAGAGATAAGTCGGTTTGTAGGGGCTGGCGGAGGTTACAGAGATAGGGAGGGTTGTAGGGACTGGAGGAGGGTACAGAGATAGGGAAGGATGTAGAGGCTGCAGGAGTTTACAGAGATAAGGAAGGGTGTAGTGGATGTAGGAGGTTACAGAGATAGGGTGGGGTGTTGGGGCTGGAGGAGCTTACAGAGATAGGGAGGGGTGTAGGAGCTGGAGGTGGTTACAGAGATAGGGAGGGTACTAGGGGCTGGAGGAGGTAGCAGAGATAGGGAAGGTTGTAGGACTGGAGGCGGTTACAGAGATAGGGAGGGTTGTAGGGGCTGGAGGAGGTTACAGAGATAGGGAGGGTTGTAGGGCTGGAGGAGGTTACAGAGATAGGGAGGGGTGTAGGGGACTGGAGGAGGTTACAGAGATGGGGAAGGTTGTAGGGTCTGGTGGAGGTTACAGAGATAGGGATGGTAGTAAGTTCTGCTGGAGGTTACAGAGATATGGAGGGATGTAGGGGCTGTAGGAGGTTACAGAGATAGGGAGGGTTGTAGGGGCTGGAGGAGGTTACAGATATGGGGAGGGTTGTAGGGGCTGGAGGAGGTAACAGGGATAGGGAGGGTTGTAGGTGCTGGAGGAGGTTACAGAGATAGGGAGGGTTGTAGGGGCTGGAGGAGGTTACAGTGATAGGGAGGGTTGTAGGGGCTGGAGGAGGTTACAGAGATAGGCAGGGTTGTAGGGGCTGGAGGAGGTAACAGAGATAGGGAGGGTTGTAGGGACTGGAGGAGGGTACAGAGATAGGGAAGGTTCTAGAGGCTGCAGGAGGTTACAGAGATAAGGAGGGGTGTCGTGGATGTAGGAGGTTACAGAGTTAGGGAGGGGTGTTGAGGCTGGAGTAGCTTACAGAGATAGGGAGGGGTCTAGGAGCTGGAGGTGGTTACAGAGATAGGGAGGGTACTAGGGGTTGGAGGATGTTACTGAGATAGTGAGGTTTGTAGGGGCTGGTGGATGTTACAGAGATAAAGAGGGTTGTAGGGGACTGGAGGAGGTTTCAGAGATAGCGAGGGGTGCAGGGTATGGGACAGTTTACAGAGGTAGGGAGAGTTGTAGGGGCTGGAGGAGGTTACAGAGATAGGGAGGGGTGTAGGGGCTGGAGGAGGTTACAGAGATAGGGAGCGGTGTAGGGGCTGGAGCAGGTTACAGAGATAAGGAGGGATGTAGGGGCTGGACAATTTTACAGAGATAGGGAGGGTTGTAGGGGCTGGAGGAGTTACAGAGATAGGGAGGGTTGTAGGGGGTTGGAGGGGATTACAGAGTTAGGGAGCGGTGTAAGGGCTGGAGGAGGTGACAGAGATAGGGAGGGTTGTAGGGGCTGGAGGAGGTTACAGAGATAGGGAGGGTTGTAGGGGTCTGGAGGAGGTTACAGAGAGAGGGAGGGGTTTAGGGGCTGGAGGAGGTTACAGAGATAGGGAGGGATGTAGGTTCTGGAGGAGGTTACAGAGATAGGGAGGGTTGTAGGCGCTGTAGGAGGTTACAGAGAGAGGGAGGGGTGTAGGGGCTGGAGGAGGTTACAGAGATAGGGAGGGTTTTATGGGCTGGAGGAGGTGACAGAGTTAGGGAGGGTTGTAGGGGCAGGAGGAGGTTACAGAGATAGGGAGGGATGTAGGGTCTGTAGGAGGTTACAGAGATAGGGAGGGTTGTAGGTGCTGGAGGAGGTTACAGAGATAGGGAGGTTTGTAGGGGCTGGACGAGGTTACAGAGAAAGGGAGGATTGTAGGGGCTGGAGGAAGTAACAGAAATAGAGAGGATTGTAGGGCTGGAGAAGGTTACAGAGATAGGGCGGGTTGTAGGGTCTGGTGGAGGTAACATAGATAGGGAGGGTTGTAGGGGCTGGAGGAGGTAACAGAGATAGGGAGGGTTGTAGGGCTGGAGGAGGTTACAGAGAGAGAGCGTTGTAGGGGCTGGAGGAGGTTACAGAGATAGGGAGGGTTGTAGTGGACTGGAGGAGGTTACAGAGATAGGGAGGGTTGTAGGGGCTGGAGGAGGTAACAGAGATAGGGAGGGTTGTAGGGGTCTGGAGGAGCTTACAGAGATAGGAAGAGTTGTAGGGGCTCGAGGAGGTTACAGAGATAGGGAGGGTTGTGGGGCTGGAGGAGGTTACAGAGATAGGGAGGTTTGTAGGGGCTAGAGGAGGTTACAGAGATAGTGTGGTTTGTAGGGGATTGGAGGAGGTTACAGAGATAGCGAGGTTTGTAGGGGCTGGAGGAGGTTACAGAGATAGGGAGGGTTGTAGGGCTGGAGGAGGTTACAGAGATAGGGAGGGGTGTAGGGGCTGGAGGAGCTTACAGATATAGGGAGGGTTGTAGGGGCTAGAGGAGGTTACAGAGATAGGGAGGGTTGTAGGGGATGGAGGAGGTAACAGAGATAGGGAAGTTTGTAGGACTGGAGGAGGTTACAGAGATAGGGAGGTTTGCAGGGGCTGGAGGAGGTTACAGAGATAGGGAGGGTTGTAAGGGACTGGAGGAAGTTACAGAGATAGGGAGGGCTGTTGGGGCTGGATGAGGTTACAGAGATAGGGAGGTTTGTAGGGGTTGGAGGAGGTTACAGAGATAGGGAGGGTTGTAGGGGATTGGAGGAGGTTACAGAGATAGGGAGGGTTGTAGGGGCTGGAGGAGGTTACAGAGAGAGGGAGCGGTGTACGGGCTGGTGGAGGTTACAGAGATGGGGAGGGGTGTAGGGGCTGAAGGAGGTTACAGAGATAGGGAGGGTTGTAGTTGCTGGAGAAGGTTACAGAGATAGGGAGGATTGTAGGGGCTGGAGGAGGTAACAGAGATAGGGAGGGTTGTAGGGCTGGAGGAGGTTACAGAGATAGGGAGGGTTGTAGGGGCTGGAGCAGGTTACAGAGATAGGGAGGGTTGTAGGGGTCTGGAGGAGCTTACAGAGATAGGGAGAGTTGTAGGGGCTGGAGGAGGTTACAGAGATAGGGAGGTTTGTACGGCTGGAGGAGGTTACAGAGATATGGAGGTTTGTAGGGGCTGGAGGAGGTTACAGAGATAGTGAGGTTTGTAGGGGATTGGAGGAGGTTACAGAGATAGGGAGGTTTGTAGGGGCTGGAGGAGGTTACAGAGATAGGGAGGTTTGTAGGGGCTGGAGGAGGTTACAGATATAGGGAGGGTTGTAGGGGCTGGAGGAGGTTACAGAGATGGGGAGGGGTGTAGGGGCTGAAGGAGCTTACAGAGATAGGGAGGGTTGTAGGGTCTGGTGGAGGTTACAGAGATAGGGAGGATTGTAGGGGCTGGAGGAGGTTACAGAGATAGGGAGGGGTGTTGGGTGGCTGGAGGTGGTTACAGAGATAGGGAGAGTTGTAGGTGCAGGAGCAAGTTACAGAGATAGGGAGGGATGTTGGGGCTGGAGGAGGTTACAGAGATAGGGAGGGTTGTAGGGGCTGGAGGAGGTTACAGAGATAGGGAGCGGTGTAGGGGCTGGTGGAGGTTACAGAGATGGGGAGGGGTGTAGGGGCTGAAGGAGCTTACAGAGATAGGGAGGGTTGTAGGGTCTGGTGGAGGTTACAGAGATAGGGAGGATTGTAGGGGCTGGAGGAGGTTACAGAGATAGGGAGGGTTGTAGGGGCTGGAGGAGGTAACAGAGATAGGGAAGGTTGTAGGACTGGAGGAGGTTACAGAGATAGGGAGAGTTGTAGGGGCTGGAGGAGGTTACAGAGATAGGGAGGGTTGTAGGGCTGGAGGAGGGTACAGAGATAGGGAGGGGTGTTGGTGCTGGAGGTGGTTACAGTGACGGGGAGGATTGTAGGGTCTGGTGGAGGTTACAGAGATAGGGAGGGTAGTAGGTTCTAGTGGAGGTTACAGAGATAAGGTGGGTTGTTGGGGCTGTAGGAGGTTACAGAGATAGGGAGGGGTGTAGGGGCTGGAGTAGGTAACAGAGATAGGGAAGTTTGTAGGGTCTGGTGGAAGTTACAGAGATAAGTCGGTTTGTAGGGGCTGGCGGAGGTTACAGAGATAGGGAGGGTTGTAGGGACTGGAGGAGGGTACAGAGATAGGGAAGGTTGTAGAGGCTGCAGGAGGTTACAGAGATAAGGAGGTGTGTAGTGGATGTAGGAGGTTACAGAGATAGGGAGGGGTGTTTGGGCTGGAGGAGCTTACAGAGATAGGGAGGGGTGTAGCAGCTGGAGGTGTTTACAGAGATAGGGAGGGTACTAGGGGCTGGAGGATGTTACTTAGATAGGGAGGGTTGTAGGGGCTGGAGGAGGTAACAGAGATAGGGAATGTTGTAGGACTGGAGGCGGTTACAGAGATAGGGAGGGTTGTAGGGACTGGAGGAGGTTACCGAGATAGGGAGGGTTGTAGGGCTGGAGGAGGTTACAGAGATAGGGAGGGGTGTAGGGACTGGAGGAGGTTACAGAAATAGGGAGAGTAGTAGGTTCTGGTGGAGGTTACAGAGATAAGGAGTGTTGTAGGGGCTGTAGGAGGTTACAGAGATAGGGAGGGGTGTAGGGGCTGGAGGAGGTTACAGATATAGGGAGGGTTGTAGGGGCTGGAGGAGGTAACAGAGATAGGGAGGGTTGTAGGGTCTGGTGGAAGATAAAGAGATAAGGAGGTTTGTAGGGGCTGGCGGATTTTACAGAGATAGGGAGGGTTGTAGGGTCTGGAGGATGCTACAGAGATAGGGAGGGTTGTAGAGGCTGCTGGAGGTTACAGAGATAAGGAGGGGTGTTGTGGATGTAGGAGGTTACAGAGTTAGGGAGGGGTGTTGGTGCTGGAGGAGCTTACAGAGATAGAAAGGGGTCTAGGAGCTGGAGGTGGTTACAGAGATAGGGAGGGTTGTAGGGGCTGGAGGATGTAACAGAGATAGGGATGGTTGTAGGGGCTGGAGGAGGTTACAGAGATAGGGAGGGTTGTACGTTCTGGAGGAGGTTACAGAGAGAGGGAGGGGTGTAGGGGCTGGAGGTGTTTTCAGAGATAGGGAGGTTTGTAGGGGCTGGAGGAGGTTACAGAGATAGGGAGGGATGTAGGGTCTGGAGGAGGTTACAGAGATAGGGAGGATTGTAGGGGCTGCAGGAGGTTACAGATGTAGGGAAGGGAGTAGCAGCTGGCGAGGTTACAGGGATAGGGAGGGTTGTAGGGGCTGGAGGAGGTTACAGAGATATGGAGGGTTGTAGGGACTGGAGGAGGTTGCAGAGATAGGGAGGGTTTTATGGGCTGGAGGAGGTGACAGAGATAGGGAGGGTTGTAGGGGCAGGAGGAGGTTACAGAGATAGGCAGGGATGTAGGGTCTGTAGGAGGTTACAGAGATAGGGAGCGTTGTAGGGGCTGGAGGACGTTACAGAGATAGGGAGGGTTGTAGGGGCTGGAGGAGGTTACAGAGATAGGGAGCGTTGTAGGGTCTGGTGGAGGTTACAGAGACAGGTTAGAGTTGTAGGGGATGGAGGAGGTTACAGAGATAGGGAGGGTTGTAGGGGCTGGAGGAGGTAACAGAGATATGGAGGGTTGTAGTGCTGGAGGAGGTTACGGAGAGAGAGAGCGTTGCAGGGGCTGGAGGAGGAAACAGAGATAGGGAGGGGTGTAGGGGTCTGGAGGAGCTTTTAGAGATAGGGAGAGTTGTAGGGGCTGGAGGAGGTTACAGAGATAGGGAGGGTTGTAGGGCTGGAGGAGGTTACAGAGATAGGGAGTGTTGTATGGGATTGGAGGTGGTAACAGAGATAGGGTGGTTTGTAGAGGCTGGAGGAGGTTACATAGATAGGGAGGGTTGTAGGGGACGGGAGGAGGTTACAGAGATAGGGAGGGTTATGGGGGGGTTGGAGGTGGTTACAGAGATAGGGAGAGTTGTAGGTGCAGGAGGAAGTTACAGAGATAGGGAGGGTTGTTGGGGCTGGAGGAGGTTACAGAGATAGGGAGGGGTGTAGGGTACTTGAGGAGTTTACAGAGATAGGGCGGGTTGTAGGGGCTGGAGGAGATTACAGAGATAGGGAGTGTTGTAGTGGCTTGAGGAGTTTACGGAGATAGGGAGGGTTGTAGTTGCAGGAGGAGGTTACAGAGATAGGGAGGGTTGTAGGGGCTGGAGGCGGTAACAGAGATAGGGAGGGTTGTAGGGCTGAAGGAGGTTACAGAGACAGGGAGGGGTGTACGGGTCTGGAGGAGCTTACAGAGATAGGGAGAGTTGTAGGGGCTGGAGGAGGTTACAGAGATAGGGAGGGTTGTAGGGCTGGAGGAGGTTACAGAGATAGGGAGGTTTGTAGGGGCTGGAGGAGGTTACAGAGATAGGGAGGGTTGTAGGGGATTGGAGGCGGTTACAGAGATAGGGAGGTTTGTAGGGGCTGGAGGAGGTTACAGAGATAGGTAGGGTTGAAGGGGACGTGATGAGGTTACAGAGATAGGGAGGGGTATGGGGGGTTTGGAGGTGGTTACAGAGATAGGGAGATTTGTAGGTGCAGGAGGAATTTACAGAGATAGGGAGGGTTGTTGTGGCTGGAGGAGGTTACAGAGATAGGGAGGGGTGCAGGGGACTGGAGGAGGTTACAGCGATAGGGAGGGTTGTCGGGGCTGGAGGAGGTTAAAGAGATAGGGAGGATTGTAGGGGGCTGGAGAAGGTGTCAGAGATAGGGAGGGTTTAGGGGCTGGAGCATGTTACAGAGATAGGGAGGGGTGTAGGGGACTGGAGCAGGTTACAGAGATAGGGAGTGTTATATGGGATTGGAGGTGGTAACAGAGATAGGGTGGTTTGTAGAGGCTGGAGGAGGTTACATAGATAGGGAGTGTTGTTGGGGACGGGAGGAGGTACAGAGATAGGGAGGGTTATGGGGGTGTTGGAGGTGGTTACAGAGATAGGGAGAGTTGTAGGTGCAGGAGGAATTTACAGAGATAGGGAGGGTTGTTGGGGCTGGAGGAGGTTACAGAGATAGGGAGGGGTGTAGGGTACTGGAGGAGTTTGCAGAGATAGAGCGGGTTGTAGGGGCTGGAGGAGATTACAGACATAGGGAGGGTTGTACTGGCTGGAGGAGTTTACAGAGATAGGGAGGGTTGTAGTTGCTGGAGGAGGTTACTGAGATGAGAGGGTTGTAGGGGCTGGAGGAGGTAACAGAGATAGGGAGGGTTGTAGGGCTGAAGGAGGTTACAGAGACAGGGAGGGGTGTAGGGGTCTGGAGGAGCTTACAGAGATAGGGAGAGTTGTTGGGGCTGGAGGAGGTTACAGAGATAGGGAGGGTTGTAGGGCTGGAGGAGGTTACAGAGATAGGGAGGTTTGTAGGGGCTGGAGGAGGTTACAGAGATAGGGAGGTTTGTAGGGGATTGGAGGAGGTTACAGAGATAGGGAGGGGTATGGGGGGTTTGGAGTTGGTTACAGAGATAGGGAGAGTTGTAGGTGCAGGAGGAAGTTACAGAGATAGTGAGGGTTGTTGGGGCTGGAGGAGGTTACAGAAATAGGGAGGGGTGTAGGGGACTGGAGGAGGTTACAGAGATAGGGAGGGTTGTCGGGGCTGGAGGAGGGTACAGAGATAGGGAGGATTGTAGGGGGCTGGAGAAGGTGTCAGAGATATGGAGGGTTGTAGGGGCTGGAGGAGGTTACAGAGATAGGGCTTGTTGTAGGGGCTGGAGGAGATTACAGAGATAGGGAGGGTTGTAGTGGCTGGAGGAGGTTACAGAGATAGGGAGGGTTGTAGTTGCTGGAGGAGGTTACAGAGATAGGGAGGGTTGTAGGTGCTGGAGGAGGTTACAGAGATAGGGAGCGGTGTAGGGGCTGGTGGAGTTTTCAGAGATGGGGAGGGTTGTAGGGGCTGAAGGAGCTTACAGAGATAGGGAGGGTTGTAGGTTCTGGTGGAGGTTACAGAGATAGGGAGGATTGTAGTCGTTGGAGGAGGTTACAGAGATGGTGAGGGTTGTAGGGGCTGGAGGAGGTATCAGAGATAGGGAGGGTTGTAGGACTGGAGGAGGTTACAGAGATAGGGAGGGTTGTAGGGGCTGGAGGAGGTTACAGTGATAGGGAGGGTTGTAGGGCTGGAGGAGGTTACAGAGATAGGGAGGGGTGTAGGGGCTGGAGGAGGTTACAGAGATGGGGAGGGTTGTAGGTTCTAGTGGAGGTTACAGAGATAAGGAGGGTTGTAGGGCCTGTAGGAGGTTACAGAGATAGAGAGGGGTGTAGGGGCTGGAGGTGGTTACAGATATTGGGAGGGTTGTAGGGGCTGGAGGAGGTTACAGAGATAGGGAGTTTTTTAGGGTCTGGTGGAAGTTTCAGAGATAAGGATGGTTGTAGGGGCTGGCGGAGGTTACAGAGATAGGGAGGGTTGTAGGGACTAGAGGAGGTTACAGAGATAGGGAAGGTTGTAGATGCTGCAGGAGTTTACAGAGATAGGGAGGGGTGTTGGAGCTGGAGGAGTTTACAGAGATAGCGAGGGTTGTAGTTGCTGGAGTAGGTTACAGAGATAGGGAGGTTTGTAGGGGCTGGAGGAGGTAACAGAGATAGGGAGGGTTGTAGGGCTGAAGGAGGTTACAGAGACAGGGAGGGGTGTAGGGGTCTGGAGGAGCCTACAGAGATAGGGAGAGTTGTAGGGGCTAGAGGAGGTTACAGAGATAGGGAGGGTTGTAGGGCTGGAGGAGGTTACAGAGATAGGGAGGTTTGTAGGGGCTGGAGGAGGTTACAGAGATAGGGAGGGTTGTAGTGGATTGGAGGAGGTTACAGAGATAGGGAGGTTTGTAGGGGCTGGAGGAGGTTACAGAGATAGGTAGGGTTGTAGGGGACGGGATGAGGTTACAGAGATAGGGAGGGGTATGGGGGGTTTGGAGGTGGTTACAGAGATAGGTAGAGTTGTAGGTGCAGGAAGAAGTTGCAGAGATTGGGAGGGTTGTTGGGGCTGGAGGAGGTTACAGAGATAGGGAGGGGTGTATGGGACTGGAGGAGGTTACAGTGATACGGAGGGTTGTCGGGGCTGGAGGAGGTTACAGAGATAGGGAGGATTGTAGGGGGCTGGAGAAGGCGTCAGAGATAGGGAGGGTTGTAGGGGCTGGAGGAGGTTACAGCGATAGGGCGTGTTGTAGGGGCTGGAGGAAATTACAGAGATAGGGAGGGTTGTAATGGCTGGTGGACGTTATAGAGATAGGGAGGGTTGTAGTTGCTGGAGGAGGTTACAGAGATAGGGAGGATTGTAGTCGTTGGAGGAGGTTACAGAGATGGGGAGGGTTGTAGGACTGGAGGAGGTTACAGAGATAGGGAGGGTTGTAGGGGCTGGAGGAGGTTACAGTGATAGGGAGGGTTGTAGGGCTGGAGGAGGTTACAGAGATAGGGAGGGGTGTAGGGGCTGGAGGAGGTTACAGAGATAGGGAGGGTTGTAGGTGACGGGATGAGGTTACAGAGATAGGGAGCGGTATGGGGGGTTTGGAGGTGGTTACAGTGATAGGTAGAGTTTTAGGTGCAGGAGGAATTTACAGAGATAGGGAGGGTTGTTGGGGCTGGAGGAGGTTACAGAGATAGGGAGAGGTGTAGGGGACTGGAGGAGGTTACAGAGATAGGGAGGGTTGTCGGGGCTGGAGGAGGTTACAGAGATAGGGAGGGTTGTAGGGGCTGGAGGAGGTTACAGAGATAGGGCGTGTTGTAGGGGCTGGAGGAGAGTACAGAGATAGGGAGGGTTGTAGGTCTGGAGGAATTTACAGAGATAGGGAGGGTTGTAGGGGCTAGAGGAGGTTACAGTGATAGGGAGGGTTGTAGGGCTGGAGGAGGTTACAGAGATAGGGAGGGGTGTAGGGGCTGGAGGAGGTTACAGAGATGGGGAGGGTTGTAGGGTCTGGTGGATGTTACAGAGATAGGGAGAGTAGTAGGTTCTAGTGGAGGTTACAGAGATAAGGAGGGTTGTAGGGCCTGTAGGAGGTTACAGAGATAGGGAGGGGTGTAGGGTCTGGAGGTGGTTACAGATATAGGGAGGGTTGTAGGGGCTGGAGGAGGTAACAGAGATAGGGAGGGTTGTAGGGGATTGGAGGAGGTTACAGAGATAGGGAGGTTTGAAGGGGCTGGAGGAGGTTACAGAGATAGGGATGGTTGTAGGTGACGGGATGAGGTTACAGAGATAGGGAGCGGTATGGGGGGTTTGGAGTTGGTTACAGAGATAGGTAGAGTTGTAGGTGCAGGAGGAATTTACAGAGATAGGGAGGCTTGTTGGGGCTGGAGGAGGTTACAGATATAGGGAGGGGTGTAGGGGACTGGAGGAGGTTACAGATATAGGGAGGGTTGTCGGGGCTGGAGGAGGTTACAGAGATAGGGAGGATTGTAGGGGGCTGGAGAAGGTGTCAGAGATAGGGCGTGTTGTAGGGGCTGGAGGAGAGTACAGGGATAGGGAGGGTTGTAGTGGCTGGAGGAGGTTACAGAGATAGGGAGGGGTGTAGTTGCTGGAGGAGGTTACAGAGATAGGGAGGGTTGTAGGGGCTGGAGGAGGTTACAGACATAGGGAGCGGTGTAGGGGCTGGTGGAGGTTTCAGAGATGGGGAGGGTTGTAGGGACTGGAGGAGTTTACAAAGATAGGGAGGGGTGTAGGGGCTGAAGGAGCTTACAGAGATAGGGAGTGTTGTAGGGTCTGGTGGAGGTTACAGAGATAGGGAGGATTGTAGTCGTTGGAGGAGGTTACAGAGATGGGGAGGGTTGTAGGGGCTGGAGGAGGTAACAGAGATAGGGAGGGTTGTAGGACTGGAGGAGGTTACAGAGATAGGGAGGGTTGTAGGGGCTGGAGGAGGTTACAGTGATAGGGAGGGTTGTAGGGCTGGAGGAGGTTACAGAGATAGGGAGGGGTGTAGGGGCTGGAGGAGGTTACAGAGATAGGGAGGGTTGCAGGGTCTGGTGGATGTTACAGAAATAGGGAGGCTAGTAGGTTCTAGTGGAGGTTGCAGAGATAAGGAGTGTTGTAGGGCCTGTAGGAGGTTACAGAGATAGGGAGGGGTGTAGGGTCTGGAGGTGGTTACAGATATATGGAAGGTTGTAGGGGATGGAGGAGGTAACAGAGATAGGAAGGTTTGTAGGGTCTGGTGGAAGTTACAGAGATAGGGAGTGGTGTAGGTGCTGGAGGAGGTTACAGAGATAGGGAGTGGTGTAGGGGCTGAGGAGGTTACAGAGATAGGGAGTGGTGTAGGTGCTGGAGGAGGTTACAGAGATAGGGAAGGTTGTAGATGCTGCAGGAGTTTATAGAGATAGGGAGGGGTGTTGGGGCTGGAGGAGGTTACAGTGATAGGGAGGGGTGTTGGAGCTGGAGGTGGTTACAGACATAGGGAGGGTACTAGGGGTTGGAGGATATTACTGAGATAGGGAGAGGTGTAGGGGCTGGAGGATGTTATATGGATAGGGAGGGTTGTAGGGGACTCGAGGAGGTTACAGAGATAGTGAGGTTTGTTTGGGCTGGTGGATGTTACAGAGATAAGGAGGGTTGTAGGGGACTGGAGGAGCTTACAGAGATTGCGAGGGGTGCAAGGTATGAGACAGTTTACAGAGGTAGGGAGGGTTGTAGGCGCTTGAGGAGGTTACAGAGATTGATTGGGGTGTAGGGGCTGTAGGAGGTTACAGAGATAGGGAGTGTTGTAGGGACTGGTGGAGGTTACAGAGATAGGGAGGGGTGTAAGGGCTGGAGGAGGTTACAGAGATAGGGAGGGGTGTAAGGGCTGGAGGAGGTTACAGAAATAGGGAGGGGTGTAATTGCTGGAGGAGGTTACAGAGATGGGGAGGGTTGTAGGGGCTGGAGGAGGTTACAGAGATAGGGAGGGGTGTAGGGGCTGGAGAAGGTTACAGAGATAGGGAGGGGTGTAGGGGCTGGAGGAGGTTACAGAGATAGGGAGGGGGCACGAGGAGATCCTGGAAATATTTGAAGAGGAGGGTGTGAATGATAAAGTGGAGCTGTTGTTTGACTGGGAGCCGGTGTGTGTCAGCGAGTACAGGGGGTGATGGGTGAACCGGACTTGGTGTGAGTTCGGACACGGGAGCAGCAGAGTCTGGGATGAGCTGAGGCTTGTGGAGGGTATACAAAGGGTGGGAGGCCGGGAACGAGTTGGAACAGGCGTGTCTGGATGTCCCAGAGGCACAAGCGAGGGTTCCAGCTGCCGACGAGCGCAGCTGAGAGCCGATGGAAGCGGGAGTTGAGACTATAAACTAGCTAGTCTGATGGATGTGACACTGGGTGATTATCTGTTCATCTGTTTGTGTTTCTGCTGTGCCCTTAGGCTCGAGGGGAAGGAGCCTTCACTGACCAGTGCCTGGAGCCTGTACCACCGGACAGCAGAGCACCAAGCGAGCGGTCACACAGAGGGCGTCCAGGGCAATGGGTTGGTCAGTCAGCGGAACCTCATCGCAAAACCACAGGACAGCTCGAGGGCGCAGATCATCAGCCACCTCCGCTCCAGTGAAGACATTCATCATTTGGACAAGGTGACACCACCCGTCACTCCTGAGCAGAACAAAGCACCTGTGGCATTGCTCACGAATGGAGCGCTGTCGCCATGCTGATCGGCAGAGGCACATCCAAACCTGGGGCCTCCCCCTTGAAGGTTTTAGGGTGCTGCCTGTGGGAAAGAATCCTGAACAGGTTCACCTGGAAGTCGCCGAGAGCTCGTACACCCAGCTCGCACCATCCAGTGACTAACATCAGAAATATCAGTTAGAGCTCTCCCTCAGCACTGACCCTCCGACAGTGCGGCGCTCCCTCAGCACTGACCCTCCGACAGTGTGGCTCTCCCTCAGCGCTGACCCTCCGACAGTGTGGCTCTCCCTCAGCGCTGACCCTCCGACAGTGTGGCTCTCCCTCAGCGCTGACCCTCCGACAGTGCGGCGCTCCCTCAGCACTGACCCTCCGACAGTGCGGTGCTCCCTCAGCGCTGACCGTCGACAGTGCGGCTCTCCCTCAGCACTGACCCTCCGACAGTGCTGCGCTCCTTCAGCACTGACCCTCCGACAGTGCGGCGCTCCCTCATCACTGACCCTCCGACAGTGTGGCTCTCCCTCAGCGCTGACCCTCCGACAGTGCGGCGCTCCCTCAGCACTGACCCTCCGACAGCGCGGCGCTCCCTCAGCCAAGACCCTCTGACAGTGCGGCGCTCCCTAAGCACTGACCCTCCGACAGTGTGGCTCTCCCTCAGCGCTGACCCTCCGACAGTGCGGCACTCCCTCAGCACTGACCCTCCGACAGTGCAGCGCTCCCTCAACACTGACCCTCCGACAGTGCGGTGCTCCCTCAGCACTGACCCTCCGACAGTGCAGCGCTCCCTCAACACTGACCCTCCGACAGTGCGGCACTCCCTCAGCACTGACCCTCCGACAGTGCGGCGCTCTCTCAGCGCTGACCCTCCGACAGTGCGGCACTCCCTCAGCGCTGACCCTCCGACAGTGCAGCTCTCCCTCAGCCCTGACCCTCTGACAGTGCGGCACTCCCTCAGCACTGACCCTCCCACAGTGCGGCGCTCCCTCAGCACTGACCCTCCCACAGTGCGGCTCTCCCTCAGCCAAGACCCCCTGACAGTGCGGCACTCCCTCAGCACTGACCCTCCGACAGTGCGGCGCTCCCTCAACACTGACCCTCCGACAGTGCGGTGCTCCCTCAGCGCTGACTGTCCGACAGTGCGGCGCTCACTCGATACTGACCCTCTGACAGTGCGGCACTCCCTCAGCCCTGACCCTCTGACAGTGTGGCTCTCGCTCAGCACTGACCCTCCGACAGTGCAGCGCTCCCTCAGCACTGAGCCTCCGACAGTGCGGTGCTCCCTCAGCACTGACCCTCCGACAGTGCGGCTCTCCCTCAGTGCTGACCCTCTCCCTCAGCACTGACCCTCCGACAGTGCGGCACTCCCTCAGCGCTGACACTCCAACAGTTCGGCGCTCCCTCAGCGCTGACCCTCTCCTTCAGTGCTGACCCTCCGACAGTGTGGCCCTCTCTCAGCACTGACCCTCTGACAGTGCGGCACTCCCTCAGTGCTGACCCTCTCCCTCAGCACTGACCCTCCGACAGTGTGGCGCTCCCTCAGCACTGACCCTCCGACAGTGCGGCACTCCCTCAGCGCTGACCCTCTCCCTCAGCATGACCCTCCAACAGTGCGGCTCTCCCTCAGTACTGACCCTCCGACAGCGCAGTCCTCCCTCAGCACTGACCCTCCGACAGCGCGGCGCTCCCTCAGTACTCATCGGGGGGGTGTCATCCTACAGTTTAATTGCAGAGCTGGGAATGTGTTCCTTCTGACTCGGGGCTGGGGGTCGGGTGTTTGGTTACTGCCTGAGTAAAGCTGCTGCGTGGTGTTAAATCGAGCGCTCTCTCTTGCAGATTGAGGATTCAGCTGCGAAATATGACATAACCTCGGATGAAAGCCTGTCAGAGGCTCTGGCATCTCACTGCTTCATTGGTAAGTCCGAACGCATCATGCTCTGTCTGAATATCCAGGCACATCCCAGGCCAGAGAGATCAGCTTAATCTAATTCTGCTTTCAGTGGGCTGAGTATTAACAGGTTCAAATCAGATTTGCTGTTATCTCTCCTACCCCCAAATCCTTTAATCCCAAACCACCTCCCAAAAGTACAGAATCAGGCCACCTGCTCTGTGCTGGTGCTTCTGCTCCATGCAAATATCGTGCAGCCCCCTGCCACATCATCTCCCCCCCGCCATCACCATATCCGTCTATTTCTCTCCCTCGTGTGTTTGTCCAGCTTCCCCCCCCACTTCAATACATCGACGCTATTCACCTCGACCACCCGCTGTGGGAGCCAGTCCCACATTCTCCCCGCGGGAGCGAGTCCCACATTCTCCCCGTGGGAGTGAGTCCCACATTCTCCCCGCTCCCCGCGGGAGCGAGTCCCACATTCTCCCCGCGGGAGCGAGTCCCACATTCTCCCCGTGGGAGTGAGTCCCACATTCTCCCCGTGGGAGTGAGTCCCACATTCTCCCTGCTCCCTGTGGGAGCGAGTCCCACATTCTCCCCACTCCCCGTGGGAGCGAGTCCCACATTCTCCCCGTGGGAGCGAGTCCCACATTCTCCCCGCGGGAGCGAGTCCCACATTCTCCCCGCAGGAGCGAGTCCCACATTCTCCCCACTCCCCGCGGAAGCGAGTCACACATTCTCCCCGTGGGAGCGAGTCCCACATTCTCCCCACTCCCCGCGGGAGCGAGTCCAACATTCTCCCCGCAGGAGCGAGTCCCACATTCTCCCTGCTCCCTGTGGGAGCGAGTCCCACATTCTCCCCACTCCCTGTGGGAGCGAGTCCCACATTCTCCCCGCTCCCTGTGGGAGTGAGACCCACATTCTCCCCACTCCCCGTGGGAGCGAGTCCCACATTCTCCCCGTGGGAGCGAGTCCCACATTCTCCCCGCGGGAGCGAGTCCCACATTCACCCCCGTGGGAGCGAGTCCCACATTCTCCCCGCGGGAGCGAGTCCCACATTCTCCCCGCTCCCCGTGGGAGCGAGTCCCACATTCTCCCCGTGGGAGCGAGTCCCACATTCTCCCCGTGGGAGGGAGTCCCACATTCTCCCCGTGGGAGTGAGTCCCACATTCTCCCCGCAGGAGCGAGTCCCACATTCTCCCCACTCCCCGCGGAAGCGAGTCACACATTCTCCCCGTGGGAGCGAGTCCCACATTCTCCCCACTCCCCGCGGGAGCGAGTCCAACATTCTCCCCGCAGGAGCGAGTCCCACATTCTCCCCACGGGAGCGAGTCCCACATTCTCCCCGCAGGAGCGAGTCCCACATTCTCCCCGCGGGAGCGAGTCCCACATTCTCCCCGCGGGAGCGAGTCCCACATTCTCCCCGTGGGAGTGAGTCCCACATTCTCCCCACAGGAGCGAGTCCCACATTCTCCCCACGGGAGCGAGTCCCACATTCTCCCCGCGGGAGCCAGTCCCACATTCTCCCCGCGGGAGCGAGTCCCACATTCTCCCTGTGGGAGCGAGTCCCACATTCTCCCCGCGGGAGCGAGTACCACATTCTCCCTGTGGGAGCGAGTCCCACATTCTCCCCGCAGGAGCGAGTCCCACCTTCTCCCCGCGGGAGCGAGTCCCACATTCTCCCCCCTCCCCGCGGGAGCGAGTCCCACATTCTCCCCACGGGAGCGAGTCCCACATTCTCCCCACGGGAGCGAGTCCCACATTCTCCCCGCGGGAGCCAGTCCCACATTCTCCCCGCGGGAGCCAGTCCCACATTCTCCCCGCGGGAGCGAGTCCCACATTCTCCCCGCGGGAGCGAGTCCCACATTCTCCCCGCGGGAGCGAGTCCCACATTCTCCCGGTGTGAGCGAGTCCCACATTCTCCCCGCGGGAGCGAGTACCACATTCTCCCCGTGGGAGCGAGTCCCACATTCTCCCCGCAGGAGCGAGTCCCACCTTCTCCCCGCGGGAGCGAGTCCCACATTCTCCCCCCTCCCCGCGGGAGCGAGTCCCACATTCTCCCCACGGGAGCGAGTCCCACATTCTCCCCGCTCCCCGCGGGAGCGAGTCCCACATTCTCCCCGCGGGAGCGAGAGCGAGTCCCACATTCTCCCCGCTCCCCGCGGGAGCGAGTCCCACATTCTCCCCTCTCCCCGCGGGAGCGAGTCCCACATTCTCCCCGCGGGAGCGAGTCCCACATTCTCCCCGCGGGAGCGAGTCCCACATTCTCCCCGCGGGAGCGAGTCCCACATTCTCCCTGTGGGAGCGAGTCCCACATTCTCCCCGTGGGAGCGAGTCCCACATTCTGCCCGCGGGAGCGAGTCCCACATTCTCCCCGTGGGAGCGAGTCCCACATTCTCCCCGCGGGAGCGAGTCCCACATTCTCCCCGCGGGAGCGAGTCCCACATTCTCCCCGCGGGAGCCAGTCCAACATTCTCCCCGTGGGAGCGAGTCCCACATTCTCCCCGCGGGAGCGAGTCCCAGATTCTCCCCGCGGGAGCGAGTCCCACATTCTCCCCGTGGGAGCGAGTCCCACATTCTCGCCGCGGGAGCGAGTCCCACATTCTCCCCGCGGGAGCGAGTCCCACATTCTCCCCGTGGGAGTGAGTCCCACATTCTCCCCGCGGGAGCGAGTCCCACATTCTCCCCGCGGGAGCGAGTCCCACATTCTCCCCGCGGGAGCGAGTCCCACATTCTCCCCGCGGGAGCGAGTCCCACATTCTCCCCACGGGAGCGAGTCCCACATTCTCCCCGTGGGAGCGAGTCCCACATTCTCCCCGCGGGAGCGAGTCCCACATTCTCCCCGCGGGAGCGAGTCCCACCTTCTCCCCGCGGGAGCGAGTCCCACATTCTCCCCGCGGGAGCGAGTCCCACATTCTCCCCGTGGGAGCGAGTCCCACATTCTCCCCGTGGGAGCGAGTCCCACATTCTCCCCGTGGGAGCGAGTCCCACTTTCTCCCCGTGGGAGCGAGTCCCACATTCTCCCCGTGGGAGCGAGTCCCACATTCTCCCCGCGGGAGCGAGTCCAACGGTCTCCCCGTGGGAGCGAGTCCCACATTCTCCCCGCGGGAGCGAGTCCCACATTCTCCCCGTGGGAGCGAGACCCACATTCTCCCCGCGGGAGCGAGTCCCACATTCTCCCCGCGGGAGCGAGTCCCACATTCTCCCCGCGGGAGCGAGTCCCACATTCTCCCCGTGGGAGCGAGTCCCACATTCTCCCCGCGGGAGCGAGTCCCACATTCTCCCCACTCCCCGCGGGAGCGAGTCCCACATTCTCCCCGTGGGAGCGAGTCCCACATTCTCCCCGTGGGAGCGAGTCCCACATTCTCCCCGTGGGAGCGAGTCCCACATTCTGCCCGCTCCCCATGGGAGCGAGTCCCACCTTCTCCCCGCGGGTGCGAGTCCCACCTTCTCCCCGCGGGAGCGAGTCCCACATTCTCCCCGCGGGAGCGAGTCCCACATTCTCCCCGCGGGAGCGAGTCCCACATTCTCCCCGTGGGAGCGAGTCCCACATTCTCCCCGCGGGAGCGAGTCCCACATTCTCCCCGCGGGAGCGAGTCCCACATTCTCCCCGTGGGAGCGAGTCCCACATTCTCCCCACTCCCCGCGGGAGCGAGTCCCACATTCTCCCCGTGGGAGCGAGTCCCACATTCTCCCCGCGGGAGCGAGTCCCACATTCTCCCCGCGGGAGCGAGTCCCACATTCTCCCCGCGGGAGCGAGTCCCACATTCTCCCCCGCGGGAGCGAGTCCCACATTCTCCCCGCGGGAGCGAGTCCCACATTCTCCCCGCGGGAGCCAGACCCACATTCTCCCCGCGGGAGCGAGTCCCACCTTCTCCCCGTGGGAGCGAGTCCCACCTTCTCCCCCGCGGGAGCCAGTCCCACATTCTCCCCGCGGGAGCGAGTCCCACCTTCTCCCCGCGGGAGCGAGTCCCACATTCTCCCCGCGGGAGCGAGTCCCACCTTCTCCCCGCGGGAGCGATTCCCACCTTCTCCCCGCGGGAGCGAGTCCCACATTCTCCCCGTGGGAGCGAGTCCCACCTTCTCCCCCGCGGGAGCCAGTCCCACATTCTCCCCGCGGGAGAGAGTCCCGCGTTCTCCCCACTCCCCGTGGGAGCGAGTCCCACCTTCTCCCCCGCGGGAGCCAGTCCCACATTCTCCCCGTGGGAGCGATTCCCACCTTCTCCCCGCGGGAGCGAGTCCCACATTCTCCCCGTGGGAGCGAGTCCCACCTTCTCCCCGCGGGAGCGAGTCCCACATTCTCCCCGTGGGAGCGAGTCCCACATTCTCCCCGTGGGAGCGAGTCCCACATTCTCCCCGCGGGAGCGAGTCCCACATTCTCCCCGCGGGAGCGAGTCCCACATTCTCCCCGCGGGAGCGAGTCCCACCTTCTCCCCGCGGGAGCGAGTCCCACATTCTCCCCGCGGGAGCGAGTCCCACATTCTCCCCGCCGGAGCGAGTCCCACATTCTCCCCGTGGGAGCGAGTCCCACATTCTCCCCGCGGGAGCGAGTCCCACATTCTCCCCGTGGGAGCGAGTCCCACATTCTCCCCGCGGGAGCGAGTCCCACATTCTCCCCGCGGGAGCGAGTCCCACATTCTCCCCGCGGGAGCGAGTCCCACATTCTCCCCGCGGGAGCGAGTCCCACATTCTCCCCGCGGGAGCGAGTCCCACATTCTCCCCGCGGGAGCGAGTCCCACATTCTCCCCGCGGGAGCGAGTCCCACATTCTCCCCGCGGGAGCGAGTCCCACATTCTCCCCGCGGGAGCGAGTCCCACATTCTCCCCGCGGGAGCGAGTCCCACATTCTCCCCGCTCCCCGCGGGAGCGAGTCCCACATTCTCCCCGCGGGAGCGAGTCCCACATTCTCCCCGCGGGAGCGAGTCCCACATTCTCCCCGCGGGAGCGAGTCCCACATTCTCCCCGCGGGAGCGAGTCCCACATTCTCCCCGCGGGAGCGAGTCCCACATTCTCCCCGCGGGAGCGAGTCCCACATTCTACCCGCGGGAGCGAGTCCCACCTTCTCCCCGCGGGAGCGAGTCCCACATTCTCCCCGCGGGAGCGAGTCCCACATTCTCCCCGCGGGAGCGAGTCCCACATTCTCCCCGCAGGAGCGAGTCCCACATTCTCCCCGCTCCCCGCGGGAGCGAGTCCCACATTCTCCCTGTGGGAGCGAGTCCCACCTTCTCCCCGCGGGAGCGAGTCCCACATTCTCCCCGCGGGAGCGAGTCCCACATTCTCCCCGCGGGAGCGAGTCCCACATTCTCCCCGCGGGAGCGAGTCCCACATTCTCCCCGTGGGAGCGAGTCCCACATTCTCCCCGCGGGAGCGAGTCCCACATTCTCCCCGTGGGAGCGAGTCCAACATTCTCCCCGCGGGAGCGAGTCCCACATTCTCCCCGCGGGAGCGAGTCCCACATTCTCCCCGCGGGAGCGAGTCCCACATTCTCCCCGCGGGAGCCAGTCCAACATTCTCCCCGTGGGAGCGAGTCCCACATTCTCCCCGCGGGATCGAGTCCCACATTCTCCTCGTGGGAGCGAGTCCCACATTCTCCCCACTCCCCGCGGGAGCGAGTCCCACATTCTCCCCGTGGGAGCGAGTCCCACATTCTCCCCGCGGGAGCGAGTCCCACATTCTCCCCGTGGGAGCGAGTCCCACATTCTCCCCGCGGGAGCGAGTCCCACATTCTCCCCGCGGGAGCGAGTCCCACCTTCTCCCCGCGGGAGCGAGTCCCACATTCTCCCCGCGGGAGCCAGTCCCACATTCTCCCCCGCGGGAGCCAGTCCCACATTCTCCCCGTGGGAGCGAGACCCACATTCTCCCCGCGGGAGCCAGTCCCACATTCTCCCCGTGGGAGCGAGTCCCACATTCTCCCCGTGGGAGCGAGTCCCACATTCTCCCCGCGAGAGCGAGTCCCACATTCTCCCCGTGGGAGCGAGTCCCACATTCTCCCCGTGGGAGCGAGTCCCACATTCTCCCCGTGGGAGCGAGTCCCACATTCTCCCCGCGAGAGCGAGTCCCACATTCTCCCCGCTCCCCGCGGGAGCGAGTCCCACATTCTCCCCGCGGGAGCGAGTCCCACATTCTCCCCGCGGGAGCGAGTCCCACCTTCTCCCCGTGGGAGCGAGTCCCACATTCTCCCCGTGGGAGCGAGTCCCACATTCTGCCCGCGGGAGCGAGTCCCACATTCTCCCCGTGGGAGCGAGTCCCACATTCTCCCCGCTCCCCGCGGGAGCGAGTCCCACATTCTCCCCGCTCCCCGCGGGAGTGAGTCCCACATTCTCCCCGTGGGAGCGAGTCCCACATTCTCCCCGCGGGAGCGAGTCCCACATTCTCCCCGCGGGAGCGAGTCCCACATTCTCCCCGCGGGAGCGAGTCCCACATTCTCCCCGCTACCCGCGGGAGCGAGTCCCACATTCTCCCCTCTCCCCGTGGGAGCGAGTCCCACATTCTCCCCGCTCCCCGCGGGAGCGAGTCCCACATTCTCCCCGCGGGAGCGAGTCCCACATTCTCCCCGCGGGAGCGAGTCCCACATTCTCCCCGCGGGAGCGAATCCCACATTCTCCCCCTCCCGTGGGAGCGAGTCCCACATTCTCCCCGCGGGAGCGAGTCCCACATTCTCCCCGCGGGAGCGAGTCCCACATTCTCCCCGCGGGAGCGAGTCCCACATTCTCCCCGCGGGAGCGAGTCCCACATTCTCCCCGCGGGAGCGAGTCCCACATTCTCCCCGCGGGAGCGAGTCCCACATTCTCCCCGCGGGAGCGAGTCCCACATTCTCCCCGCGGGAGCGAGTCCCACATTCTCCCCGCGGGAGCGAGTCCCACATTCTCCCCGCGGGAGCGAGTCCCACATTCTCCCCGCGGGAGCGAGTCCCACATTCTCCCCGTGGGAGCGAGTCCCACCTTCTCCCCCGCGGGAGCGAGTCCCACATTCTCCCCGCGGGAGCGAGTCCCACCTTCTCCCCGTGGGAGCGAGTCCCACCTTCTCCCCCGCGGGAGCCAGTCCCACATTCTCCCCGCGGGAGAGAGTCCCGCGTTCTCCCCACTCCCCGTGGGAGCGAGTCCCACATTCTCCCCGCTCCCCGCGGGAGCGAGTCCCACATTCTCCCCGTGGGAGCGAGTCCCACCTTCTCCCCGCGGGAGCGAGTCCCACATTCTCCCCGTGGGAGCGAGTCCCACATTCTCCCCGCGGGAGCGAGTCCCACATTCTCCCCACTCCCCGCGGGAGCGAGTCCCACATTCTCCCCACTCCCCGCGGGAGCGAGTCCCACATTCTCCCCACTCCCCGCGGGAGCGAGTCCCACATTCTCCCCACTCCCCGCGGGAGCGAGTCCCACATTCTCCCCGCGGGAGCGAGTCCCACATTCTCCCCGTGGGAGCGAGTCCCACATTCTCCCCGCGGGAGCGAGTCCCACATTCTCCCCGTGGGAGCGAGTCCCACATTCTCCCCGCGGGAGCGAGTCCCACATTCTCCCCACTCCCCGCGGGAGCGAGTCCCACATTCTCCCCGCGGGAGCGAGTCCCACATTCTCCCCGTGGGAGCGAGTCCCACATTCTCCCCACTCCCCGCGGGAGCGAGTCCCACATTCTCCCCACTCCCCGCGGGAGCGAGTCCCACATTCTCCCCACTCCCCGCGGGAGCGAGTCCCACATTCTCCCCACTCCCCGCGGGAGCGAGTCCCACATTCTCCCCACTCCCCGCGGGAGCGAGTCCCACATTCTCCCCGCGGGAGCGAGTCCCACATTCTCCCCGCGGGAGCGAGTCCCACATTCTCCCCGCAGGAGCGAGTCCCACATTCTCCCCGCGGGAGCGAGTCCCACATTCTCCCCGCGGGAGCGAGTCCCACATTCTCCCCGCAGGAGCGAGTCCCACATTCTCCCCGTGGGAGCGAGTCCCACATTCTCCCCGTGGGAGCGAGTCCCACATTCTCCCCGTGGGAGCGAGTCCCACATTCTCCCCGCTCCCCGCGGGAGCGAGTCCCACATTCTCCCCACGGGAGCGAGTCCCACATTCTCCCCGCGGGAGCGAGTCCCACATTCTCCCCGCGGGAGCGAGTCCCACATTCTCCCCGCGGGAGCGAGTCCCACATTCTCCCCGTGGGAGCGAGTCCCACATTCTCCCCGCGGGAGCGAGTCCCACATTCTCCCCGCGGGAGCGAGTCCCACATTCTCCCCGCGGGAGCGAGTCCCACATTCTCCCCGCTCCCCGCGGGAGCGAGTCCCACATTCTGCCCGCGGGAGCGAGTCTCACATTCTCCCCGCGGGAGCGAGTCCCACCTTCTCCCCGCGGGAGCGAGTCCCACATTCTCCCCGCGGGAGCGAGTCCCACATTCTGCCCGCGGGAGCGAGTCTCACATTCACCCCGCGGGAGCCAGTCCCAGATTCTCCCCGCGGGAGCGAGTCCCAGATTCTCCCCGCGGGAGCCAGTCCAACATTCTCCCCGTGGGAGCGAGTCCCACATTCTCCCCGTGGGAGCGAGTCCCACATTCTCCCCGTGGGAGCGAGTCCCACATTCTCCCCGCGGGAGCGAGTCCCACATTCTCCCCGTGGGAGCGAGTCCCACATTCTCCCCACTCCCCGCGGGAGCGAGTCCCACATTCTCCCCACTCCCCGCGGGAGCGAGTCCCACATTCTCCCCACTCCCCGCGGGAGCGAGTCCCACATTCTCCCCACTCCCCGCGGGAGCGAGTCCCACATTCTCCCCACTCCCCGCGGGAGCGAGTCCCACATTCTCCCCGCGGGAGCGAGTCCCACATTCTCCCCGTGGGAGCGAGTCCCACATTCTCCCCGCAGGAGCGAGTCCCACATTCTCCCCGCGGGAGCGAGTCCCACATTCTCCCCGCGGGAGCGAGTCCCACATTCTCCCCGCAGGAGCGAGTCCCACATTCTCCCCGTGGGAGCGAGTCCCACATTCTCCCCGTGGGAGCGAGTCCCACATTCTCCCCGTGGGAGCGAGTCCCACATTCTCCCCCGCGGGAGCGAGTCCCACATTCTCCCCGCGGGAGCGAGTCCCACATTCTCCCCGCGGGAGCCAGTCCCACATTCTCCCCGCGGGAGCGAGTCCCACATTCTCCCCCGCGGGAGCGAGTCCCACATTCTCCCCGCGGGAGCGAGTCCCACATTCTCCCCGCGGGAGCGAGTCCCACATTCTCCCCGTGGGAGCGAGTCCCACATTCTCCCCGCGGGAGCGAGTCCCACATTCTCCCCGCGGGAGCGAGTCCCACATTCTCCCCGCGGGAGCGAGTCCCACATTCTCCCGCTCCCCGCGGGAGCGAGTCCCACATTCTGCCCGCGGGAGCGAGTCTCACATTCTCCCCGCGGGAGCGAGTCCCACCTTCTCCCCGCGGGAGCGAGTCCCACATTCTCCCCGCGGGAGCGAGTCCCCCATTCTGCCCGCGGGAGCGAGTCCACATTCTCCCCGCGGGAGCGAGTCCCACATTCTCCCCGCGGGAGCGAGTCCCAGATTCTCCCCGCGGGAGCCAGTCCAACATTCTCCCCGTGGGAGCGAGTCCCACATTCTCCCCGCGGGAGCGAGTCCCAGATTCTCCCCGCGGGAGCGAGTCCCACATTCTCCCCGCGGGAGCGAGTCCCACATTCTCCCCGCGGGAGCCAGTCCAACATTCTCCCCGTGGGAGCGAGTCCCACATTCTCCCCGCGGGAGCGAGTCCCAGATTCTCCCCGCGGGAGCGAGTCCCACATTCTCCCCGTGGGAGCGAGTCCCACATTCTCGCCGCGGGAGCGAGTCCCAGATTCTCCCCGCGGGAGCGAGTCCCACATTCTCCCCGTGGGAGTGAGTCCCACATTCTCCCCGCGGGAGCGAGTCCCACATTCTCCCCGCGGGAGCGAGTCCCACATTCTCCCCGCGGGAGCGAGTCCCACATTCTCCCCGCGGGAGCGAGTCCCACATTCTCCCCACGGGAGCGAGTCCCACATTCTCCCCGTGGGAGCGAGTCCCACATTCTCCCCGCGGGAGCGAGTCCCACATTCTCCCCGCGGGAGCGAGTCCCACCTTCTCCCCGCGGGAGCGAGTCCCACATTCTCCCCGCGGGAGCGAGTCCCACATTCTCCCCGTGGGAGCGAGTCCCACATTCTCCCCGTGGGAGCGAGTCCCACATTCTCCCCGTGGGAGCGAGTCCCACTTTCTCCCCGTGGGAGCGAGTCCCACATTCTCCCCGTGGGAGCGAGTCCCACATTCTCCCCGCGGGAGCGAGTCCAACGGTCTCCCCGTGGGAGCGAGTCCCACATTCTCCCCGCGGGAGCGAGTCCCACATTCTCCCCGTGGGAGCGAGACCCACATTCTCCCCGCGGGAGCGAGTCCCACATTCTCCCCGTGGGAGCGAGTCCCACATTCTCCCCGCTCCCCGCGGGAGCCAGTCCCACATTCTCCCCGCGGGAGCGAGTCCCACATTCTCCCCGCGGGAGCGAGTCCCACATTCTCCCCGCGGGAGCGAGTCCCACATTCTCCCCGTGGGAGGGAGTCCCACATTCTCCCCACGGGAGCGAGTCCCACATTCTCCCCGTGGGAGCGAGTCCCACATTCTCGCCGCGGGAGCGAGTCCCACATTCTCCCCCGCGGGAGTGAGTCCCACATTCTCCCCGCGGGAGCGAGTCCCACATTCTCCCCGCGGGAGCGAGTCCCACATTCTCCCCGCGGGAGCGAGTCCCACATTCTCCCCGCGGGAGCCAGTCCCACATTCTCCCCGTGGGAGCGAGTCCCACATTCTCCCCGCTCCCTGTGGGATCGAGTCCCACATTCTCCCCACACCCCGCGGGAGCGAGTCCCACATTCTCCCCGCGTGAGTGAGTCCCACATTCTCCCCGTGGGACCGAGTCCCACATTCTCCCCGCGGGAGCGAGTCCCACATTCCCCCCGCGGGAGCGAGTCCCACATTCTCCCCGCGGGAGCGAGTCCCACATTCTCCCCGCGGGAGCGGGTCCCACATTCTCCCCGCGGGAGCGAGTCCCACATTCTCCCCGTGGGAGCGAGTCCCACATTCTCCCCGTGGGAGCGAGTCCCACATTCTCCCCGTGGGAGCGAGTCCCACATTCTCCCCATGGGAGTGAGTCCCACATTCTCCCCGCGGGAGCGAGTCCCACATTCTCCCCGCGGGAGCGAGTCCCACATTCTCCCCGTGGGAGCGAGTCCCACATTCTCCCCGTGGGAGCGAGTCCCACATTCTCCCCGCTCCCCGCGGGAGCGAGTCCCACATTCTCCCCGCGGGAGCGAGTCCCACATTCTCCCCGCGGGAGCGAGTCCCACATTCTCCCTGCGGGAGCGAGTCCCACATTCTCCCCGTGGGAGCGAGTCCCACATTCTCCCCGTGGGAGCGAGTCCCACATTCTCCCCGCTCCCCGTGGGAGCGAGTCCCACATTCTCCCTGCTCCCCGTGGGAGCGAGTCTCACATTCTCCCCACTCCCTGTGGGAGCGTGTCCCATTTTCTCCCCATTCTCTGGGCAAAGAAGTTTCTCCTGAATCCCCCCGAATGGATTTATTAGTGACCTGTCTTATATTGATGGTCCCTGGGATACGGAGACCAGAACTGTGCACGTTGCTCCAAGTGTGGGCTAACCCAGGGATACGGAGACCGGAACTGTGCACAGTGCTCCCAGTGTGGTCTAACCCAGGGATACGGAGACCGGAACTGTGCACAGTGCTCCCAGTGTGGTCTAAAACAGGGATACGGAGACCGGAACTGTGCACAGTGCTCCCAGTGTGGTCTAACCCAGGGATACGGAGACCGGAACTGTGCACAGTGCTCCCAGTGTGGTCTAACCCAGGGATACGGAGACCGGAACTGTGCACAGTGCTCCAAGTGTGGTCTAACCCAGTGACACGGAGACCGGAACTGTGCACAGTGCTCCCAGTGTGGTCTAACCCAGGGATACGGAGACCGGAACTGTGCACAGTGCTCCGAGTGTGGTCTAACCCAGGGATACGGAGACCGGAACTGTGCACAGTGCTCCCAGTGTGGTCTAACCCAGGGATACAGAGACCAGAACTGTGCACAGTGCTCCGAGTGTGGTCTAACCCAGGGATACGGAGACCGGAACTGTGCACAGTGCTCCGAGTGTGATCTAAACCAGGGATACAGAGACCAGAACTGTGCACAGTGCTCCCAGTGTGGTCTAACCCAGGGATACAGAGACCGGAACTGTGCACAGTGCTCCCAGTGTGGTCTAACCCAGGGATACAGAGACCGGAACTGTGCACAGTGCTCCCAGTGTGGTCTAACCCAGGGATACGGAGACCGGAACTGTGCACAGTGCTCCGAGTGTGGTCTAACCCAGGGATACGGAGATCGGAACTGTGCACAGTGCTCCCAGTGTGGTCTAACCCAGGGATACGGAGACCAGAACTGTGCACAGTGCTCCCAGTGTGGTCTAACCCAGGGATACGGAGACCGGAACTGTGCACAGTGCTCCAAGTGTGGCCTAACCCAGGGATACGGAGACCGGAACTGTGCACAGTGCTCCGAGTGTGGTCTAACCCAGGGATACGGAGACCAGAACTGTGCACAGTGCTCCAAGTGTGGTCTAACCCAGGGATACGGAGACTGGAACTGTGCACAGTGCTCCGAGTGTGGTCTAACCCAGTGACACGGAGACCGGAACAGTGCACAGTGCTCCGAGTGTGGTCTAACCCAGGGATACGGAGACCGGAACTGTGCACAGTGCTCCGAGTGTGGTCTAACCCAGGGATACAGAGACCAGAACTGTGCACAGTGCTCCAAGTGTGGTCTAACCCAGGGATACAGAGACCAGAACTGTGCACGGTGCTCCAAGTGTGGTCTAACTGAGGTATAGACCAGAACTGTGCACAGTGCTCCTAGTGTGGTCTAACCCAGGGATACAGAGACTGGAACTGTGCACAGTTCTCCCAGTGTGGTCTAACCCAGGGATACGGAGACCAGAACTGTGCACAGTGCTCCCAGTGTGGTCTAACCCAGGGATACAGAGACCAGAACTGTGCACAGTGCTCCCAGTGTGGTCTAACCAAGGGATACGGAGACTGGAACTGTGCACAGTGCTCCCAGTGTGGTTTTACTAAGACATGTCAATGGCTGTTCACACTGTCCCCTGGCTATACATCTTTTTTCCCCTGTTTAACACCAGGGTCCAGTTTCCAGACACGAACACTGGACAGCGGGATTGGCACATTCCCTCCACCAGACACAGCTGGCTGTGTTCTGGGAAAATCGTTCCCCCGGACAAAACTGGGCCAGCAGGAACCTCCGACTGCAGTGCGGGGCATGACAAGGGGAATGGGAAACATCACACGCAAGGCTCGGACATTGGAGAGGGAGCTACAGTCTCCAGGACACGCTCACAGAGGTCAGGACACGCAACCTGCACCAGACATCCACCATGTACCACGAGAGAGGGTTCATGAGCTGACGGCATCAGGTAATAGACCTAACAGTACAGAGGGAGCCCCACACTGTCACAGGGTCAGTACCGAGGGAGCGCCGCACTGTCGGAGGGTCAGTGCTGAGGGAGCGCCGCACTGTGGGAGGGTCAGTGCTGAGGGAGAGCCGCACTGTCGGAGGGTCAGTACTGAGGGAGCGCCGCACTGTCGGAGGGTCAGCGCTGAGGGAGCGCCGCACTGTGGGAGGGTCAGCGCTGAGGGAGCGCCGCACTGTCGGAGGGTCAGCGCTGAGGGAGCGCCACACTGTGGGAGGGTCAGTGCTGAGGGAGAGCCGCACTGTCGGAGGGTCAGCGCTGAGGGAGCGCCACACTGTGGGAGGGTCAGCGCTGAGGGAGAGCCGCACTGTCGGAGGGTCAGTGCTGAGGGAGCGCCGCACTGTCGGAGGGTCAGCGCTGAGGGAGTGCCGCACTGTGGGAGGGTCAGTGCTGAGGGAGCGCCGCACTGTCGGAGGGTCAGCGCTGATGGAGTGCTGCACTGTCGGAGGGTCAGCGCTGAGGGAACGTGATGAACAGTGAAATCAAACGTAAGGAGAGCTGATGCTTTTTGCTTTTTTTCTTACAGATCGATCTGACCTGTCATGATGACACTGGACAGGAGCCCCTCCCAGGCCCGTCGGACTCCGTATCCTCTGGGTGGCCGCTATTCACTCCTGGTTCCTGAATTGTGTCGGCCGGCGGGGGTGGGGGTGGGAGGGGGGTGTGTGTGCGTGCGCTTTGCTGTCAGCCTGAGCAGATATTGGAAACGCTGTGGAGGGAACACCCCCCAGGAGGGGTCACTCTCTTCACACAGCCCACCCCGGGGTCCGCACTAACTCCCCTTGCTCTCCCATCCTCCCTGGGTGAAGGATCTGTACCCGTTTCACACCCCCCCCGCCCTATCCCCATCCCCTCGACTTACCCACCTTGTCCCCATCGTCCTCCAGCCAACGACAGCACGTAAACCCAGGAAGGAAAAGGCTCAGTAACAGGGATAGGATCAGCCCCCGATGCTGTCCTGTCCGTCAGACATTCAGGTGGTTTCTAACACCACACGGCCCTGAGACAGTGGGTACAGTTCCCCAGCACGGGTAGTCTCTCCATGCCTCAAAGCCCATTGGAATCGCCTCGTCAACAAGGAAATGTGAATAACATTGACATCATCATGTGTGGTCTAACTGAGGGATACGGAGACCGGAACTGTGCACAATGCTCCCAGTGTGGTCTAACCCGGGGATACGGAGACAGGAACTGTGCACAGTGCTCCCAGTGTGGTCTAACCCAGGGATACGGAGACCGGAACTGTGCACAGTGCTCCAAGTGTGGTCTAACCCAGGGATACGGAGATCGGAACTGTGCACAGTGCTCCAAGTGTGGTCTAACCCAGGGATACGGAGACCAGAACTGTGCACAGTGCTCCAAGTGTGGTCTAACCCAGGGATACGGAGACCGGAACTGTGCACAGTGCTCCAAGTGTGGTCTAACCTAGGGATACGGAGACCAGAACTGTGCACAGTGCTCCGAGTGTGGTCTAACCCAGGGTTACGGAGACCGGAACTGTGCACAGTGCTCCAAGTGTGGTCTAACCCAGGGATACAGAGACCGGAACAGTGCACAGTGCTCCGAGTATGGTCTCACCCAGGGATACGGAGACCGGAACTGTGCACAGTGCTCCGAGTGTGGTCTAACCCAGGGATACGGAGACCGGAACTGTGCACAGTGCTCCCAGTGTGGTCTAACCCAGGGATACGGAGACTGGAACTGTGCATGGTACTCCAAGTGTGGTCTAACCCAGGGATACGGAGACCAGAACTGTGCACAGTGCTCCCAGTGTGGTCTAACCCAGGGATACGGAGACCAGAACTGTGCACAGTGCTCCCAGTGTGGTCTAACCCAGGGATACGGAGACCGGAACTGTGCACAGTGCTCCAAGTGTGGTCTAACCCGGGGATACGGAGACCGGAACTGTGCACAGTGCTCCCAGTGTGGTCTAACCCAGGGATACAGAGACCAGAACTGTGCACAGTGCTCCGAGTGTGGTCTAACCCAGGGATACGGAGACCGGAACTGTGCACAGTGCTCCGAGTGTGATCTAACCCGGGGATACGGAGACAGGAACTGTGCACAGTGCTCTGTGTGGTCTAACCCAGGGTTACGTAGACCGGAACTGTGCACAGTGCTCCAAGTGTGGTCTAACCCAGGGTTACGTAGACCGGAACTGTGCACAGTGCTCCAAGTGTGGTCTAACCCAGGGATACAGAGACCGGAACAGTGCACAGTGCTCCGAGTGTGGTCTAACCCAGTGATACGGAGACCGGAACTGTGCACAGTGCTCCAAGTGTGGTCTAACCCAGGGATACGGAGACCGGAACTGTGCACAGTGCTCCCAGTGTGGTCTAACCCAGGGATACGGAGACTGGAACTGTGCACAGTGCTCCCAGTGTGGTCTAACCCAGGGATACGGAGATCGGAACTGTGCACAGTGCTCCAAGTGTGGTCTAGCCCAGGGATACGGAGACCGGAACTGTGCACAGTGCTCCCAGTGTGGTCTAACCCAGGGATACGGAGACCAGAACTGTGCACAGTGCTCCAAGTGTGGACTAACCCAGGGATACGGAGACCGGAACTGTGCACAGTGCTCCGAGTGTGGTCTAACCCAGGGATACGGAGACCGGAACTGTGCACAGTGCTCCAAGTGCGGTCTAACCCTGGGATACGGAGACCGGAACTGTGCACAGTGCTCCGAGTGTGGTCTCACCCAGGGATACAGAGACCGGAACTGTGCACAGTGCTCCAAGTGTGGTCTAACCCAGGGATACGGAGACTGGAACTGGGCACCGTGCTCCCAGTGTGGTCTAACCCAGGGATACGGAGACCGGAACTGTGCACAGTGCTCCAAGTGTGGTCTTACCAAGCGATACGGAGACCGGAACTGTGCACAGTGCTCCCAGTGTGGTCTAACCCAGGGATACGGAGACCGGAACTGTGCACAGTGCTCCAAGTGTGGTCTAACCCAGGGATACGGAGACCGGAACTGTGCACAGTGCTCCGAGTGTTGTCTAACCCAGGGGTACGAAGACCAGAACTGTGCACAGTGCTCTGAGTGTGGTCTAACCGAGGGATACGGAGACCGGAACTGTGCCCAGTGCTCCAAGTGTGGTCTAACCGAGGGATACGGAGACCGGAACTGTGCACAGTGCTCCCAGTGTGGTCTAACTGAGGGATACAGAGACCAGAACTGTGCACAGTGCTCCCAGGGTGGTCTAACCCAGGGATACGGAGACCGGAACTGTGCACAGTGCTCCCAGTGTGGTCTAACCCAGGGATACGGAGACCGGAACTGTGCACAGTGCTCCAAGTGTGGTCTAACCCAGGGATACGGAGACCGGAACTGTGCACAGTGCTCCAAGTGTGGTCTAACCCAGAGACACGGGAACCAGAACCTTGCACATTGCTCCAAGTGTGGTCTAACCCAGGGATACGGAGACCGGAACTGTGCACAGTGCTCCAAGTGTGGTCTAACCCAGAGACACGGGGACCAGAACCTTGCACATTGCTCCAAGTGTGGTCTAACCCAGTGATACGGAGACCGGAACTGTGCACAGTGCTCCAAGTGTGGTCTAACCCAGTGATACGGAGACCGGAACTGTGCACAGTGCTCCGAGTGTGGTCTAACCCAGGGATACGGAGACCGGAACTGTGCACAGTGCTCCAAGCCCTGGGTTGTAAGTAACTTACCAAGACATTGACATGGAGAGCGAGGGAATGAGGTGTTAAATGCAGTGAATCCTGTGGGAGTTTTTGTTTCCGTTATTAAACCTGGCCAAAGAGGGCACCGTTACTGAGAGACCTGGAGAACTGAAACAAAAACAGAATTACCTGGAAAAACTCAGCAGGTCTGGCAGCATCGGCGAAGAAAAGAGTTGACGTTTCGAGTCCTCATGACCCTTCGACAGAACTGGTCTAAGTGTGGTCTAACCCAGAGACACGGGGACCAGAACCTTGCACATTGCTCCAAGTGTGGTCTAACCCAGTGATACGGAGACCGGAACTGTGCACATTCCCCCAAGTGTGGTCTAACCCAGTGATACTTAAAGTTCTGTCGAAGGGTCATGAGGACTCGAAACGTCAACTCTTTTCTTCGCCGATGCTGCCAGACCTGCTGAGTTTTTCCAGGTAATTCTGTTTTTGTTTTGGATTTCCAGCATCCGCAGTTTTTTTGTTTTTAGACCTGGAGAACTGTCCTGGTTAGCAGCAGGTCTTTAATGACACACGATACAGTCTTTAATACACTGAGTATCTCCAACATCGGCGTGTTAGCGCTGGTTACCTCACAGTTTGCTCCCTCCTTTGCAGCCCGTCCCCTCTCCCATCCTGCCACCTCGCTCAAATGCACATCACCCCACAGCCCAGGAGGAGGCCATTCAGCCCATCACCCGCCGTGCCGGCTCTGAAAAACGCCATTATTCCCCACTCTCCCCCTCTGCTCTTGCCCCACACCCCACCCCATCTCCCTGCAGAATTTTCCCCCTTCCAGTATTTATCCGATTCCGCCCCCCCCTCCTATTGAATCTGCTTCCACCGCCCTTTCAGGCAGCGCCTTCCAGATCACAACAACTCGCTGTGTTTATAAAAAATAATTCTCCTCATCTCCCCCCCCACCACCCCCCACCTTCTGGTTCTGTTACCGATTCTCTTCAATCTGTGTCCCCCTCTGGTTACCGACCCTCCCACCACTGGAAACAGTCTCTCCCTCTCTACCCCGAAACCCCCCTTCGTGATTTTGAACGTCTCGATTCAATCTCCCCCCCGCACCCCTCCCTTAACCTTCTCTGCTCTAAGGAGAACAATCCCAGCTTCTCCAGTCCCTCCACGTGAACTGAAGTCCCCTCATCCTCCCCTGTTCTGGTAAATCTCCCTCCGCACCCTCTCCGAGACACTTGACGTCCTTCCTGGAGTGAGGGGCCCGGGATTGGGGACAGGGGCACTCCAGCTGGGGGACGAGCTTGTGTTTAACATCAATTCCTTGCTTTTGTCCTCTGCCTCGATTAATAAAGCCAAGGGACCCGTGTGCTCTTTTTCAAACAGCTTCCTCTACCTGTCTACCATCCTTCAATGGTGTGTGTACATACAGCTCGCGGGGTGTCTCTGCTCCTGCACCCATTTCAGAACCCTGTCGCTTTCAGTTCATCTCCTCTGGCCGGCAGAGTGTGAGCCAGGAGCAAGGGCGTGCTTGTGGTGTGAAGTAAATTCATCTTCGCCTCAGGATAGCTGAAAAACACAACCCCTCTGTGTCGGATGTGAGTGAACTGGCGAGGGGCTCGCTCCTCGGGGATAGGGGGGTTTCCCTACCCCTGAGGATTCTGGGTAGCGGAGCCGCCATGACAGGGAGAGTGCTGGTGGGATGGTAGCTGCACCGGTCCAGCAGCTCCAGCGCACCTCTGGAGCTCCGCCGCTGTTTCCACAAGGCTCTGGTGTTAAAGAAAAACCCCACTGATTCAGCGTTCGGGTTAAGTGTGGCCAATCGATTAAGCAAACCCTCAGCCGACATGTAATCTGCTGCCGATCCTTATTGTAACGTTGAGTCCTTGTGTCCCCAGGTGGGGGATGGGGGGTGCTTTCTGGGTGTCGCTAGCGTGTGCATCGCCAGTACCGAAGGAGCGCCGCACTGTCGGAGGGTCAGTGCTGAGGGAGCGCCGCACTGTCGGAGGGTCAGTGCTGAGGGAGTGCCGCACTGTCGGAGGGTCAGCGCTGAGGGAGCACCGCACTGTCGGAGGGTCAGTGCTGAGGGAGTGCCGCACTGTCGGAGGGTCAGTGCTGGGGGAGCGCCACATTGTCGGAGGGTCAGCGCTGAGGGAGCGGCGCATTGTCGGAGGGTCAGTGCTGAGGGAGCGCCGAATTGTCGGAGGGTCAGCGCTGAGGGAGCGCTGCATTGTCGGAGGGTCAGCGCTGAGGGAGTGCCGCACTGTCGGAGGGTCAGTGCTGAGGGAGAGCCGCACTGTCGCAGGGTCAGTGCTGAGGGAGCGCTGCATGTGGGGAGATGATGGACATTCAAGGGTTCGGCTCGAGGGAGAATGAGGAGGAGGAAAAAGCAGAGGAGGAGGTGGCTGCCCCAGTTGGTTGCAGAGTGGAGAAAACCAATAGCTTCATACAGCAGATGCTCAACAGGTAAAGGCATCACTCCAACCGATTGCCCCCATTACCCTCCACCATTCCCCGGTTATAGGGGCTAAAAGAGATAGGGAGGGTTGTAGGGGCTGGAGGAGGTTACAGAGATAGGGAGGGGTGTAGGGGCAGGAGGAGGTTACAGAGATAGGGAGGGTTGTAGGAGCTGGAGGAGGTTACAGAGATAGGGTTTTAGGGGTTGGAGGAGGTTACAGAGATAGGGATGATTTTAGGGGCAGGAGTAGGTTAGTGTGATAGGGAGGGCAGTAGGGGCTGGAGGATGTTACAGAGATAGGGAGGTTTGTAGGGGCTGGAGGAGGTTACAGAGATAGGGAGGGTTGTAGGAGCTCGAGGAGGTTACAGAGATAGGGAGAGGTGTAGGGGCTGGAGGAGGTTACAGAGACAGGGAGGGTTATAGGGGCTGGAGGATGTTACAGAGATAGGGAGAGGTGTAGGGGCTGGAGGAGGTTACAGAGATAGGGAGGGTTATAGGAGCTGGAGGGGGTTACAGAGATAGGGAGGGTTGTAGGGGTGGAGGAGGTTACAGAGTTAGGGAGGGTTGTAAGGGCTGGAGCAGTTTACAGATATAGGGTTTTAGGGGCTGGAGGAGGTTGCAGAGATAGGAAGGGTTGTAGGGCTGGAGTAGGTTTGTGTGATAGGGAGGGGCTCGAGGAGGTTACAGACATAAGGTGGGTCATAGGGACTGGAGGAGGTGACAGCAATAGGGAGGGTCGTAGGAATTGGAGGAGGTGACAGACAAAGGGCATGTTGTAGGGGCTGGAAGAGGTGACAGTGATAAGGAGGGTAGTAGGTATGGAGGAATTTACAGAGAAGGGGGGGTTGTAGGAGCTCGAGGATGTTACAGAGATAGGCAGGGTTGGAAGGGCTGGAGGAGATTACAGAGATAGGTTGTAGTGGGCTGGAAGGTTTTACAGAGATAGGGAGGGTTGTAGAGACTGGAGGAGGTTACAGAGATAGGGAGGGGTGTAGGGGCTGGAGGAGGTTACAGAGATAGGGAGTTTTGTATGGGCTGGAGGAGGTTACAGAGATAGGGAGGCTCGTAGGGACTGGAGGAGGTTACAGAGATAGGGAGGGTTGTAGGGGCTGGAGGAGTTTACAAAAATAGGGAGGGTTGCTGGTGTTGGAGGAGGTTGCAGAGATAGGGAGTGTTGTAGTGGCTGGAGGAGGGTACAGAGATAGGGAGGGGTGTAGGGGCTGGAGGAGGTTACAGAGGTAAGGAGGGGTGTAGGGGCTGGAGAAGGTTACAGAGATAGGGATGGTTGTAGGGGCTGGAGGAGGTTACAGAGATAGGGAGGGTGCAGGGGCTGGGGGAGGTTACAGAGATAGGGAGGGTTGTAGGGGCTGGAGGAGGTTACAGAGATAGGGAGGGTTGTAGGGGCTGGAGGAGGTTACAGAGATAGGGAGGGGAGTAGGGGCTGGAGGAGGTTACAGAGATCGGGAGCGTTATAGGGGCTGGAGGCGGTTACAGAGATAGGGAGGCTTGTAGGGGCTGGAGGAGGTTACAGAGATAGGGAGGGGTGTAGGGGCTGGAGGAGGTTACAGAGATAGGGAGGGGTGTAGGGGCTGGAGGAGGTTACAGAGATACGGAGGGTTGTAGGGGCTGGAGGAAGTTACAGAGATAGGGAGGGTTGTATGGGCTGGAGGAGGTTACAGATTTAGGGAGGGTTGTAGGAATGCCCTGCTCTCCCACCGCTCCCTCTCCGGAACAAACAACCAGCTCTCCCTCCGGTCCTTCTCCGGATCGAATGCCCTGCTCTCTCTCTGCTCCCTCTCCAGAGTGAACGCCCTGCCCTCTCTCTGCTCCCTCTCCGGACCGAACGCCCTGCTCTCTCTCTGCTCCCTCTCCGGACCGAACGCCCTGCTCTCTCTCTGCTCCCTCTCCGGACCGAACGCCCTGCTCACCCACCAGGTCCCTCTCTAGACCAAACGCCCTGCTCTCCCTCCGCTCCTTACCGAACGCCCTGCTCTCCCTCCGCTCCGGACTGAACGCCCTGCTCACCCTCCGCTCCGGACTGAACGCCCTGCTCTCCCTCCGCTCCGGACTGAACGCCCTGCTCACCCTCCGCTCCGGACTGAACGCCCTGCTCACCCTCCGCTCCGGACTGAACGCCCTGCTCACCCTCCGCTCCGGACTGAACGCCCTGCTCACCCTCCGCTCCGGACCGAACGCCCTGCTCACCCTCCGCTCCCTCTCTGGACCAAACGCCCTGCTCTCCCTCCGCTCCAGACCGAACGCCCTGCTCACCCTCCGCTCCCTCTCTGGACCGAACGCCCTGCTCTCCCTCCGCTCCAGACCGAACGCCCTGCTCACCCTCCGCTCCAGACCGAACGCCCTGCTCACCCTCCGCTCCCTCTCTGGACCGAACGCCCTGCTCTCCCTCCGCTCCAGACCGAACGCCCTGCTCACCCTCCGCTCCCTCTCTGGACCGAACGCCCTGCTCTCCCTCCGCTCCAGACCGAACGCCGTGCTCTCCCTCCGCTCCAGACCGAACGTCCTGCTCTCCCTCCGTTCCGGACTGATCGCCCTGCTCACCCTCCGCTCCCTCTCTGGACCGAACGCCCTGCTCTCCCTCCGCTCCAGACCGAACGCCCTGCTCACCCTCCGCTCCAGACCGAACGCCCTGCTCACCCTCCGCTCCCTCTCTGGACCGAACGCCCTGCTCTCCCTCCGCTCCAGACCGAACGCCCTGCTCACCCTCCGCTCCCTCTCTGGACCGAACGCCCTGCTCTCCCTCCGCTCCAGACCGAACGCCGTGCTCTCCCTCCGCTCCAGACCGAACGTCCTGCTCTCCCTCCGTTCCGGACTGATCGCCCTGCTCACCCTCCGAACACGCTCCAGACCGAACGCCCTGCTCACCCTCCGCTCCCTCTCTGGACCAAACGCCCTGCTCTCCCTCCACTCCAGACCGAACGCCCTGCTCTCCCTCCGTTCCGGACTGATCACCCTGCTCACCCACCAGGTTCCACTCCGGACCGAATGCCCTGCTCTCCCTCCGCTCCCGCTCTGGACCGAACTTCCCGCTCTCCCTCTGATCCTTCTCCGGACCAAATACCCTGCTCTCCTTTCACTCCGGATTGAACACCCTGCTCTCCCTCTGCTCCTGCTCCGGACTGAACACCCTGCTCTCCCTCCACCCCGGACCGAACACCCTGCTCTCCCTCCACCCTGGACCGAACACCCTGCTCTCCCTCCGCTCCTGCTCCAGACCGAACGCACTGCTCTCCCTCCGCTCCTGCTCCAGACCGAACGCACTGCTCTCCCTCCGCTCCTGCTCCAGACCGAACGCCCTGCTCTCCCTCCGCTCCTGCTCCGGACTGAACGCCCTGCTCTCCCTCCACCCTGGACCGAACACCCTGCTCTACCTCCGCTCCTGCTCCAGACCGAACGCACTGCTCTCCCTCCGCTCCTGCTCCGGACTGAACGCCCTGCTCTCCCTCCACCCCGGACCGAACACCCTGCTCTCCCTCCACTCCTGCTCCCGACTAAACGCACTGCTCTCCCTCCGCTCCTGCTCCGGACCAAATGCCCTGCTCTCTCTCCACTCCTGCTCCCGACTGAACTCCCTGATCTCCCTACCCTCCCTCTCCGGACCGAAGACCCTGCTCTTCCTCCGCCCCCACTCCAGACCGAACTTCCTGCTCTCCCTCCGCTCCCGCTCCGGACTGAACGCCCTGCTGTCTCTCCGCTCCCTCTCCAGACCGAACACCTTGCTCTCCCTCTGCTCCTGCTCTGAACCGAACACGCTGCTCTCCCTCCGCTCTCTCTTGGACCGAACGCCCCGCTCCGGGCTGAACGCCCTGCTCTCCCTCCACTACCTTTCCGGACCGAACGCCCTGCTCTCCCGCCGCCCCCACTCCGGACCGAACATCCTGATCTCGTTCTGCTCCCTCTCCGGACCGAACGCCCTACTCTCCCTCCATTTCCACTCTGGACCGAACACGCTGCTCTCCTTCTGATCTCTCTCCGGACTGAACGCCCTGCTCTCCCACCAGGTCCCGCTCCGGACTGATCACCCTGCTCAGCCTCCGCACATGCTCTGGACCGAATGCCCTGCTTTCCCTCTCCGGACCGAACGCCCCGCTCTCAGGCCTCTCCCTCTCCGGACCGAACTCCCTGCTCTCCCACCGCTCACTCTCCGGACCGAACACTCTGCTCTCCCTCCACTCCTGCTCCAGACCAAACACCCTGCTCTCCCTCCACTCCTGCTCCGGCCCGAACGTCCTGCTCTCCCTCCACTCCCTCACCGGACCGAACGCCCTGCTCTCCCTCCGCTCACTCTCCAGACCGAACGCCCTGCTCTCCCTCCACTCCTACTCCAGACCGAACACCCTGCTCTCCCTCCACTCCTGCTCTGGACCGAACGCCCTGCTCTCCCTCCACTCCTGCTCCAGACCGAACTCCCTGATCTCCCTCAACTTCCTCTCTGGATCGAACTCCCTGATCTCCCTCCACTCCCACTCCGGACCGAACTCCCAGCTCTCCCTCCACTCCTGCTCCCGACTGAACTCCCTGATCTCCCTACCCTCCCTCTCCGGACCGAACACCCTGCTCTTCCTCCGCCCCCACTCCGGACCGAACTTCCTGATCTCGCTCCGCTCCCTCTCCAGACCGAACGCTCTGCTATCCCTACACTCCGTCTCCGGACCGAACGCCCTGCTCTCCCTCCACTCCCTCTCCGGGCTGAATATCCTGCTCTCCCTCCAGTCCTTCTCCGGATCAAATGCCCTGCTCTCCCTCCGCTCCCGCTCCGGACCGAACGCCCTGCTCTCCCTCCGCTCCCACTCCGGACCAAATATCCTGCTCTCCCTCCGCTCCCGCTCCGGACCGAACGCCCTGCTCTCCCTCCGCTCCCTCTCTTGACCGAACACCCTGCTCTCCCTCCGCTCGTGCTCCGGACCGAATGCCCTGCTCTCCCTCCGCTCCCGCTCCGGACCGAACGCCCTGCTCTCCCTCCGCTCCCACTCCGGACCAAATATCCTGCTCTCCCTCCGCTCGTGCTCCGGACCGAACGCCCTGCTCTCCCTCCGCTCCCTCTCTTGACCGAACGGCCTGCTCTCCCTCTGCTCCCGCTCCGGACCGAATGCCCTGCTCTCCCTCCGTGCCCTCTCTGGACCCAACACACTGCCCTGCCTCTGGTCCCTCTCCAGACTGAACACCCTGCTCTCCCTCCGCTCCCTCTCCGGACCGAACGCCCTGCTCTCTCTCTGCTCCCTCTCCGGACCGAACGCCCTGCTCTCCCTCCGCTTCCTCTCCGGACCAAACGCCCTGCTATCCCTCTGCATCATCTCCGGACCGAATGCCCTGCCCAGCCTCCGCTCCGGACCAAATGCTCTGCTCTCCTGCTGCTCCCTCTCCGGACCCAACACCCTGCTCTCCTTCTGCTCTCTTTCCGGACCGAACATCCCGCTCTCCCTCCGCTCCTTCTCCGGACCGAATGCCCTGCTCTCCCTCCAATCCCGCTCCTGACTGAATGCCCTGCTCTCCCACCGGTCTCTCTGTGGACCGAACGCCCTGCTCTCCCTAAACTCCCTCTCTGCACCGAACGCCCTGCTCCCCCTCCACACCCGCTCCGGACCGAACGCCCTGCTATACCTCCGCTCCAGATCGAACGTCCTGCTTTCCCTCCGCACCCACTATGGACCGAAAGTCCTGCTCTCCCTCCGCTCGTGCTCCGGACCCAATGACCTGCTCTCCTTTCGCTCCCTCTCTTGACCGAACGGCCTGCTCTCCCTCTGCTTCCACTCCGGACCGAACACCCTGCTCTCCCTCCACTCCTGCTCCCGACTAAACGCACTGCTCTCTCTCCACTCCTGCTCCCGACTGAACTCCCTGATCTCCCTACCCTCCCTCTCCGGACCGAAGACCCTGCTCTTCCTCCGCCCCCACTCCAGACCGAACTTCCTGCTCTCCCTCCGCTCCCGCTCCGGACTGAACGCCCTGCTGTCTCTCCGCTCCCTCTCCAGACCGAACACCTTGCTCTCCCTCTGCTCCTGCTCTGAACCGAACACGCTGCTCTCCCTCCGCTCTCTCTTGGACCGAACGCCCCGCTCCGGGCTGAACGCCCTGCTCTCCCTCCACTACCTTTCCGGACCGAACGCCCTGCTCTCCCGCCGCCCCCACTCCGGACCGAACATCCTGATCTCGTTCTGCTCCCTCTCCGGACCGAACGCCCTACTCTCCCTCCATTTCCACTCTGGACCGAACACGCTGCTCTCTTTCTGATCTCTCTCCGGACTGAACGCCCTGCTCTCCCACCAGGTCCCGCTCCGGACTGATCACCCTGCTCAGCCTCCGCACATGCTCTGGACCGAACGCCCTGCTTTCCCTCTCCGGACCGAACGCCCCGCTCTCAGGCCTCTCCCTCTCCGGACCGAACGCCCTGCTCTCCCTCCACTCCTGCTCCAGACCAAACACCCTGCTCTCCCTCCACTCCTGCTCCGGCCCGAACGTCCTGCTCTCCCTCCACTCCCTCACCGGACCGAACGCCCTGCTCTCCCTCCGCTCACTCTCCAGACCGAACGCCCTGCTCTCCCTCCACTCCTACTCCAGACCGAACACCCTGCTCTCCCTCCACTCCTGCTCTGGACCGAACGCCCTGCTCTCCCTCCACTCCTGCTCCAGACCGAACTCCCTGATCTCCCTCAACTTCCTCTCTGGATCGAACTCCCTGATCTCCCTCCACTCCCACTCCGGACCGAACTCCCAGCTCTCCCTCCACTCCTGCTCCCGACTGAACTCCCTGATCTCCCTACCCTCCCTCTCCGGACCGAACACCCTGCTCTTCCTCCGCCCCCACTCCGGACCGAACTTCCTGATCTCGCTCCGCTCCCTCTCCAGACCGAACGCTCTGCTATCCCTACACTCCGTCTCCGGACCGAACGCCCTGCTCTCCCTCCACTCCCTCTCCGGGCTGAATATCCTGCTCTCCCTCCAGTCCTTCTCCGGATCAAATGCCCTGCTCTCCCTCCGCTCCCGCTCCGGACCGAACGCCCTGCTCTCCCTCCGCTCCCACTCCGGACCAAATATCCTGCTCTCCCTCCGCTCCTGCTCTGGACCGAACGCCCTGCTCTCCCTCCGCTCCCTCTCTTGACCGAACGGCCTGCTCTCCCTCTGCTCCCGCTCCGGACCGAATGCCCTGCTCTCCCTCCGTGCCCTCTCTGGACCCAACACACTGCCCTGCCTCTGGTCCCTCTCCAGACTGAACACCCTGCTCTCCCTCCGCTCCCTCTCCGGACCGAACGCCCTGCTCTCTCTCTGCTCCCTCTCCGGACCGAACGCCCTGCTCTCCCTCCGCTTCCTCTCCGGACCAAACGCCCTGCTATCCCTCTGCATCATCTCCGGACCGAATGCCCTGCCCAGCCTCCGCTCCGGACCAAATGCTCTGCTCTCCTGCTGCTCCCTCTCCGGACCCAACACCCTGCTCTCCTTCTGCTCTCTTTCCGGACCGAACATCCCGCTCTCCCTCCGCTCCTTCTCCGGACCGAATGCCCTGCTCTCCCTCCAATCCCGCTCCTGACTGAATGCCCTGCTCTCCCACCGGTCTCTCTGTGGACCGAACGCCCTGCTCTCCCTAAACTCCCTCTCCGCACCGAACGCCCTGCTCCCCCTCCACACCCGCTCCGGACCGAACGCCCTGCTCTACCTCCGCTCCAGATCGAACGTCCTGCTTTCCCTCCGCACCCACTATGGACCGAAAGTCCTGCTCTCCCTCCGCTCGTGCTCCGGACCCAATGACCTGCTCTCCTTTCGCTCCCTCTCTTGACCGAACATCCTGCTCTCCCTCTGCTTCCACTCCGGACCGAACGCCCTGCTCTCCCTCCATGCCCTCTCCGGACCCAACACACTGCCCTGCCTCTGGTCCCTCTCCAGACTGAATGCCCTACTCTCCATCCGCTCTTCTCCGGACCGAACTCACTGCTCTCATTCTGCTCCCTCTCCGGACCAAACGCCCTGCTCTCATTCCTCTCCCTCTGCGGACCAAACGCCCCACTCTCCATCCGCTCCCTCTCCGGACCGAACTCGCTGCTCAACTTCCGCTCTTCTCCAGACCAAACGCCCTGCTCTCTCTCTGCTCCCTCTCCGGACCGAACGCCCTGCTCTCCCTCTGCTCCCTCTCCGGACCGAACGCCCTGCTCTCCCTCTGCTCCCTCTCTGGACCGAACGCCCAGCTCTCCCTCCGCTCCCTCTCCGGACCGAAAGCCCCGCTTACCCCCGCTCCCTCTCCGGACCAAACGCTCTGCTCTCCCTCCGCTCCCTCTCTGGAGCGAACACCCTTATCTCCCTCCGAACCCGTTCCAGACCGAACGCCCTGCTCTCCCTCCGCTCCCGCTCCGGACCGAACGCCCTGCTCTCTCTCTGCTCCCTCTCCGGACCGAACGCCCTGCTCTCCCTCCGCTCCTGCTCCTGACCGAACGCCCTGCTCTCCCTCCGCTCCTGCTCCTGACCGAACGCCCTGCTCTCCCTCCGCTCCCGCTCCGGACCGAACGCCCTACTCTCCCTCTGCTCCAGCTCCCGACCAAATCCCCTGGTCTCCCTATGGTCTATCTCTGCACCGAATGCACTGCTCTCCCTCCATGCCCTCTCCGGACCCAACACACTGCCCTGCCTCTGGTCCCTCTCCAGACTGAATGCCCTACTCTCCATCCGCTCCCTCTCCCGACCAAACGCCCTACTCTCCATCCGCTCCCTCTCCCGACCAAACGCCCTACTCTCCATCCGCTCCCTCTCCCGACCAAACGCCCTACTCTCCATCCACTCCCTGTCCCGACCAAACGCCCTACTCTCCATCCGCTCCCTCTCCCGACCAAACGCCCTACTCTCCATCCGCTCCCTCTCCCGACCAAACGCCCTACTCTCCATCCGCTCCCTCTCCCGACCAAACGCCCTACTCTCCATCCGCTCCCTCTCCCGACCAAACGCCCTACTCTCCATCCACTCCCTGTCCCGACCAAACGCCCTACTCTCCATCCGCTCCTGCTCCTGACCGAACGCCCTGCTCTCCCTCCGCTCCTGCTCCTGACCGAACGCCCTGCTCTCCCTCCGCTCCTGCTCCTGACCGAACGCCCTACTCTCCCTCCGCTCCCGCTCCGGACCGAACGCCCTACTCTCCCTCCGCTCCTGCTCCTGACCGAACGCCCTGCTCTCCCTCCGCTCCTGCTCCTGACCGAACGCCCTGCTCTCCCTCTGCTCCTGCTCCTGACCGAACGCCCTGCTCTCCCTCCGCTCCCGCTCCGGACCGAACGCCCTGCTCTCCCTCTGCTCCTGCTCCTGACCGAACGCCCTGCTCTCCCTCCGCTCCCGCTCCGGACCGAACGCCCTACTCTCCCTCTGCTCCAGCTCCCGACCAAATCCCCTGGTCTCCCTATGGTCTATCTCTGCACCGAATGCACTGCTCTCCCTCCATGCCCTCTCCGGACCCAACACACTGCCCTGCCTCTGGTCCCTCTCCAGACTGAATGCCCTACTCTCCATCCGCTCCCTCTCCCGACCAAACGCCCTACTCTCCCCCCGCACTTCTCCGGACCGAACTCGCTGCTCTCCCTCCGCTATTCTCCGGACCGAACTCCCTGATCTCATTCCGCTCCCTCTGCGGACCAAACGCCCTACTCTCCCCCCGCGCTTCTCCGGACCGAACTCGCTGCTCAACTTCCGCTCTTCTCCGGACCAAACGCCCTGCTCTCCCTCCGCTCCCTCTCTGGAGCGAACACCATTATCTCCCTCCGAACCTGTTCCAGACCGAACGCCCTGCTCTCTCTCTGCTCCCTCTCCGGACCAAACGCCTGCTATTCCTCTGCATCATCTCCGGGCCGAACGCTCTGCCCTGCCTCCGCTCCGGACCGAATGCTCTGCTCTCCCGCTGCTCCCTCTGCGGACCGAATGCTCTGCTCTCCCGCTGCTCCCTCTCCAGACCAAATGCCCTGGTCTCCCCCCACTCCCTCTCCAGAATGAACGCCCTGCTCTCTCTCTGCTCCCTCTCCGGACCAAACGCCTGCTATTCCTCTGCATCATCTCCGGACCGAGCGCTCTGCCCTGCCTCTGCTCCGGACCGAATTTTCCTCTATCCCGCTGCTCCCTCACCAGACCGAACGCCCTGCTCTCCCTCCACTCCCTCTCCAGAACGAACGCCCTGCTCTCCCTCTGCTCCCACTATGGAATGAAAGTCCTGCTCTCCCCCCACTCCCTCTCTGGACCGATCACCCTCCGCTCCCTCTCCGGACTGAACACCGTACTCTCCCTCCACTCTGGACGAACGCCCTGCTCTGCCTCCGCTCCCGCTCTGGACGAACACCCTGCTCTCCGTCCGCTCCCGCTCCGGACAGAACGCCCCACTCTCCCTCCACTCCCGCTCCGGACCGAACGCCCCACTCTCCCTCCACTCCCGCTCCGGACCGAACGCCCCACTCTCCCTCCACGCCTGCTCCGGACCGAATGACCTGCTCTCCCTCCGCTCCCTCTCCGGACCGAACACACTGCCCTGACTCCACACCCACTGCAGACCGAAAGCCCTGCTCTCCCGCCGCTCGTGCTCCGGACCCAATGACCTGCTCTCCTTTCGCTCCCTCTCTTGACCGAACATCCTGCTCTCCCTCTGCTTCCACTCCGGACCGAACGCCCTGCTCTCCCTCCATGCCCTCTCCGGACCCAACACACTGCCCTGCCTCTGGTCCCTCTCCAGACTGAATGCCCTACTCTCCATCCGCTCTTCTCCGGACCGAACTCACTGCTCTCATTCTGCTCCCTCTCCGGACCAAACGCCCTGCTCTCATTCCTCTCCCTCTGCGGACCAAACGCCCTGCTCTCCCTCCGCTCCCTCTCCGGACCGAACTCACTGCTCTCATTCCTCTCCCTCTCCGGACCAAACGCCCTGCTCTCCCTCCGCTCCCTCTCCGGACCGAACTCGCTGCTCAACTTCCGCTCTTCTCCAGACCAAACGCCCTGCTCTCTCTCTGCTCCCTCTCCGGACCGAACGCCCTGCTCTCCCTCTGCTCCCTCTCCGGACCGAACGCCCTGCTCTCCCTCTGCTCCCTCTCTGGACCGAACGCCCAGCTCTCCCTCCGCTCCCTCTCCGGACCGAAAGCCCCGCTTACCCCCGCTCCCTCTCCGGACCAAACGCTCTGCTCTCCCTCCGCTCCCTCTCTGGAGCGAACACCCTTATCTCCCTCCGAACCCGTTCCAGACCGAACGCCCTGCTCTCCCTCCGCTCCCGCTCCGGACCGAACGCCCTGCTCTCCCTCCGCTCCCGCTCCGGACCGAACGCCCTGCTCTCTCTCTGCTCCCTCTCCGGACCGAACGCCCTGCTCTCCCTCCGCTCCCGCTCCGGACCGAACGCCCTACTCTCCCTCTGCTCCAGCTCCCGACCAAATCCCCTGGTCTCCCTATGGTCTATCTCTGCACCGAATGCACTGCTCTCCCTCCATGCCCTCTCCGGACCCAACACACTGCCCTGCCTCTGGTCCCTCTCCAGACTGAATGCCCTACTCTCCATCCGCTCCCTCTCCCGACCAAACGCCCTACTCTCCATCCGCTCCCTCTCCCGACCAAACGCCCTACTCTCCATCCGCTCCCTCTCCCGACCAAACGCCCTACTCTCCATCCGATCCCTCTCCCGACCAAACGCCCTACTCTCCATCCACTCCCTCTCCCGACCAAACGCCCTACTCTCCATCCGCTCCCTCTCCCGACCAAACGCCCTACTCTCCATCCGCTCCCTCTCCCGACCAAACGCCCTACTCTCCATCCACTCCCTGTCCCGACCAAACGCCCTACTCTCCATCCGCTCCCTCTCCCGACCAAACGCCCTACTCTCCATCCACTCCCTGTCCCGACCAAACGCCCTACTCTCCATCCGCTCCCTCTCCCGACCAAACGCCCTACTCTCCATCCGATCCCTCTCCCGACCAAACGCCCTACTCTCCATCCACTCCCTCTCCCGACCAAACGCCCTACTCTCCATCCGCTCCCTCTCCCGACCAAACGCCCTACTCTCCATCCGCTCCCTCTCCCGACCAAACGCCCTACTCTCCATCCACTCCCTGTCCCGACCAAACGCCCTACTCTCCATCCGCTCCCTCTCCCGACCAAACGCCCTACTCTCCATCCACTCCTGCTCCTGACCGAACGCCCTGCTCTCCCTCCGCTCCTGCTCCTGACCGAACGCCCTGCTCTCCCTCCGCTCCTGCTCCTGACCGAACGCCCTGCTCTCCCTCCGCTCCCGCTCCGGACCGAACGCCCCTACTCTCCCTCTGCTCCAGCTCCCGACCAAATCCCCTGGTCTCCCTATGGTCTATCTCTGCACCGAATGCACTGCTCTCCCTCCATGCCCTCTCCGGACCCAACACACTGCCCTGCCTCTGGTCCCTCTCCAGACTGAATGCCCTACTCTCCATCCGCTCCCTCTCCCGACCAAACGCCCTACTCTCCATCCGATCCCTCTCCCGACCAAACGCCCTACTCTCCATCCACTCCCTCTCCCGACCAAACGCCCTACTCTCCATCCGCTCCCTGTCCCGACCAAACGCCCTACTCTCCATCCACTCCCTCTCCGGACCGAACGCCCTACTCTCCATCCACTCCTGCTCCTGACCGAACGCCCTGCTCTCCCTCCGCTCCCTCTCCCGACCAAACGCCCTACTCTCCATCCGCTCCCTCTCCCGACCAAACGCCCTACTCTCCATCCACTCCTGCTCCTGACCGAACGCCCTGCTCTCCCTCCGCTCCTGCTCCTGACCGAACGCCCTGCTCTCCCTCTGCTCCTGCTCCTGACCGAACGCCCTGCTCTCCCTCCGCTCCCGCTCCGGACCGAACGCCCTGCTCTCCCTCCGCTCCCGCTCCGGACCGAACGCCCTACTCTCCCTCTGCTCCAGCTCCCGACCAAATCCCCTGGTCTCCCTATGGTCTATCTCTGCACCGAATGCACTGCTCTCCCTCCATGCCCTCTCCGGACCCAACACACTGCCCTGCCTCTGGTCCCTCTCCAGACTGAATGCCCTACTCTCCATCCGCTCCCTCTCCCGACCAAACGCCCTACTCTCCATCCACTCCCTGTCCCGACCAAACGCCCTACTCTCCATCCGCTCCCTCTCCCGACCAAACGCCCTACTCTCCATCCACTCCCTGTCCCGACCAAACGCCCTACTCTCCATCCACTCCCTGTCCCGACCAAACGCCCTACTCTCCATCCGCTCCCTCTCCCGACCAAACGCCCTACTCTCCATCCGCTCCCTCTCCCGACCAAACGCCCTACTCTCCATCCGCTCCCTCTCCCGACCAAACGCCCTACTCTCCATCCGCTCCCTCTCCCGACCAAACGCCCTACTCTCCATCCACTCCTGCTCCTGACCGAACGCCCTGCTCTCCCTCCGCTCCTGCTACTGACCGAACGCCCTGCTCTCCCTCCGCTCCTGCTCCTGACCGAACGCCCTGCTCTCCCTCCGCTCCCGCTCCGGACCGAACGCCCTACTCTCCCTCTGCTCCAGCTCCCGACCAAATCTCCTGGTCTCCCTATGGTCTATCTCTGCACCGAATGCACTGCTCTCCCTCCATGCCCTCTCCGGACCCAACACACTGCCCTGCCTCTGGTCCCTCTCCAGACTGAATGCCCTACTCTCCATCCGCTCCCTCTCCCGACCAAACGCCCTACTCTCCATCCACTCCCTGTCCCGACCAAACGCCCTACTCTCCATCCACTCCCTCTCCCGACCAAACGCCCTACTCTCCATCCACTCCTGCTCCTGACCGAACGCCCTACTCTCCATCCACTCCCTCTCCGGACCGAACGCCCTACTCTCCATCCACTCCCTCTCCGGACCGAACGCCCTACTCTCCATCCACTCCTGCTCCTGACCGAATGCCCTGCTCTCCCTCCGCTCCCTCTCCCGACCAAACGCCCTACTCTCCATCCGCTCCCTCTCCCGACCAAACGCCCTACTCTCCATCCACTCCTGCTCCTGACCGAACGCCCTGCTCTCCCTCCGCTCCTGCTCCTGACCGAACGCCCTGCTCTCCCTCTGCTCCTGCTCCAGACCGAACGCCCTGCTCTCCCTCCGCTCCCGCTCCGGACCGAACGCCCTACTCTCCCTCTGCTCCAGCTCCCGACCAAATCCCCTGGTCTCCCTATGGTCTATCTCTGCACCGAATGCACTGCTCTCCCTCCATGCCCTCTCCGGACCCAACACACTGCCCTGCCTCTGGTCCCTCTCCAGACTGAATGCCCTACTCTCCATCCACTCCCTCTCCAGACTGAACGCCCTACTCTCCATCCGCTCCCTCTCCCGACCAAACGCCCTACTCTCCATCCACTCCCTCTCCCGACCAAACGCCCTACTCTCCATCCGCTCCCTCTCCCGACCAAACGCCCTACTCTCCATCCGCTCCCTCTCCCGACCAAACGCCCTACTCTCCATCCACTCCCTGTCCCGACCAAACGCCCTACTCTCCATCCGCTCCCTCTCCCGACCAAACGCCCTACTCTCCATCCACTCCCTGTCCCGACCAAACGCCCTACTCTCCATCCGCTCCCTCTCCCGACCAAACGCCCTACTCTCCATCCGCTCCCTCTCCCGACCAAACGCCCTACTCTCCATCCGCTCCCTCTCCCGACCAAACGCCCTACTCTCCATCCGCTCCCTCTCCCGACCAAACGCCCTACTCTCCATCCACTCCTGCTCCTGACCGAACGCCCTGCTCTCCCTCCGCTCCTGCTCCTGACCGAACGCCCTGCTCTCCCTCCGCTCCTGCTCCTGACCGAACGCCCTGCTCTCCCTCCGCTCCCGCTCCGGACCGAACGCCCTACTCTCCCTCTGCTCCAGCTCCCGACCAAATCCCCTGGTCTCCCTATGGTCTATCTCTGCACCGAATGCACTGCTCTCCCTCCATGCCCTCTCCGGACCCAACACACTGCCCTGCCTCTGGTCCCTCTCCAGACTGAATGCCCTACTCTCCATCCGCTCCCTCTCCCGACCAAACGCCCTACTCTCCATCCGATCCCTCTCCCGACCAAACGCCCTACTCTCCATCCACTCCCTCTCCCGACCAAACGCCCTACTCTCCATCCGCTCCCTGTCCCGACCAAACGCCCTACTCTCCATCCACTCCCTCTCCCGACCAAACGCCCTACTCTCCATCCGCTCCCTCTCCCGACCAAACGCCCTACTCTCCATCCGCTCCCTCTCCCGACCAAACGCCCTACTCTCCATCCACTCCCTGTCCCGACCAAACGCCCTACTCTCCATCCGCTCCCTCTCCCGACCAAACGCCCTACTCTCCATCCACTCCCTGTCCCGACCAAATGCCCTACTCTCCATCCGCTCCCTCTCCCGACCAAACGCCCTACTCTCCATCCGATCCCTCTCCCGACCAAACGCCCTACTCTCCATCCACTCCCTCTCCCGACCAAACGCCCTACTCTCCATCCGCTCCCTCTCCCGACCAAACGCCCTACTCTCCATCCGCTCCCTCTCCCGACCAAACGCCCTACTCTCCATCCACTCCCTGTCCCGACCAAACGCCCTACTCTCCATCCGCTCCCTCTCCCGACCAAACGCCCTACTCTCCATCCACTCCTGCTCCTGACCGAACGCCCTGCTCTCCCTCCGCTCCTGCTCCTGACCGAACGCCCTGCTCTCCCTCCGCTCCTGCTCCTGACCGAACGCCCTGCTCTCCCTCCGCTCCCGCTCCGGACCGAACGCCCTACTCTCCCTCTGCTCCAGCTCCCGACCAAATCCCCTGGTCTCCCTATGGTCTATCTCTGCACCGAATGCACTGCTCTCCCTCCATGCCCTCTCCGGACCCAACACACTGCCCTGCCTCTGGTCCCTCTCCAGACTGAATGCCCTACTCTCCATCCGCTCCCTCTCCCGACCAAACGCCCTACTCTCCATCCGATCCCTCTCCCGACCAAACGCCCTACTCTCCATCCACTCCCTCTCCCGACCAAACGCCCAACTCTCCATCCGCTCCCTGTCCCGACCAAACGCCCTACTCTCCATCCACTCCCTCTCCGGACCGAACGCCCTACTCTCCATCCACTCCTGCTCCTGACCGAACGCCCTGCTCTCCCTCCGCTCCTGCTCCTGACCAAACGCCCTACTCTCCATCCGCTCCCTCTCCCGACCAAACGCCCTACTCTCCATCCACTCCTGCTCCTGACCGAACACCCTGCTCTCCCTCCGCTCCTGCTCCTGACCGAACGCCCTGCTCTCCCTCTGCTCCTGCTCCTGACCGAACGCCCTGCTCTCCCTCCGCTCCTGCTCCTGACCGAACGCCCTGCTCTCCCTCCGCTCCCGCTCCGGACCGAACGCCCTACTCTCCCTCTGCTCCAGCTCCCGACCAAATCCCCTGGTCTCCCTATGGTCTATCTCTGCACCGAATGCACTGCTCTCCCTCCATGCCCTCTCCGGACCCAACACACTGCCCTGCCTCTGGTCCCTCTCCAGACTGAATGCCCTACTCTCCATCCGCTCCCTCTCCCGACCAAACGCCCTACTCTCCATCCACTCCCTGTCCCGACCAAACGCCCTACTCTCCATCCGCTCCCTCTCCCGACCAAACGCCCTACTCTCCATCCACTCCCTGTCCCGACCAAACGCCCTACTCTCCATCCACTCCCTGTCCCGACCAAACGCCCTACTCTCCATCCGCTCCCTCTCCCGACCAAACGCCCTACTCTCCATCCGCTCCCTCTCCCGACCAAACGCCCTACTCTCCATCCGCTCCCTCTCCCGACCAAACGCCCTACTCTCCATCCGCTCCCTCTCCCGACCAAACGCCCTACTCTCCATCCACTCCTGCTCCTGACCGAACGCCCTGCTCTCCCTCCGCTCCTGCTACTGACCGAACGCCCTGCTCTCCCTCCGCTCCTGCTCCTGACCGAACGCCCTGCTCTCCCTCCGCTCCCGCTCCGGACCGAACGCCCTACTCTCCCTCTGCTCCAGCTCCCGACCAAATCTCCTGGTCTCCCTATGGTCTATCTCTGCACCGAATGCACTGCTCTCCCTCCATGCCCTCTCCGGACCCAACACACTGCCCTGCCTCTGGTCCCTCTCCAGACTGAATGCCCTACTCTCCATCCGCTCCCTCTCCCGACCAAACGCCCTACTCTCCATCCACTCCCTGTCCCGACCAAACGCCCTACTCTCCATCCACTCCCTCTCCCGACCAAACGCCCTACTCTCCATCCACTCCTGCTCCTGACCGAACGCCCTACTCTCCATCCACTCCCTCTCCGGACCGAACGCCCTACTCTCCATCCACTCCCTCTCCGGACCGAACGCCCTACTCTCCATCCACTCCTGCTCCTGACCGAATGCCCTGCTCTCCCTCCGCTCCCTCTCCCGACCAAACGCCCTACTCTCCATCCGCTCCCTCTCCCGACCAAACGCCCTACTCTCCATCCACTCCTGCTCCTGACCGAACGCCCTGCTCTCCCTCCGCTCCTGCTCCTGACCGAACGCCCTGCTCTCCCTCTGCTCCTGCTCCTGACCGAACGCCCTGCTCTCCCTCCGCTCCCGCTCCGGACCGAACGCCCTACTCTCCCTCTGCTCCAGCTCCCGACCAAATCCCCTGGTCTCCCTATGGTCTATCTCTGCACCGAATGCACTGCTCTCCCTCCATGCCCTCTCCGGACCCAACACACTGCCCTGCCTCTGGTCCCTCTCCAGACTGAATGCCCTACTCTCCATCCACTCCCTCTCCAGACTGAACGCCCTACTCTCCATCCGCTCCCTCTCCCGACCAAACGCCCTACTCTCCATCCACTCCCCTCTCCCGACCAAACGCCCTACTCTCCATCCGCTCCCTCTCCCGACCAAACGCCCTACTCTCCATCCGCTCCCTCTCCCGACCAAACGCCCTACTCTCCATCCACTCCCTGTCCCGACCAAACGCCCCTACTCTCCATCCGCTCCCTCTCCCGACCAAACGCCCTACTCTCCATCCACTCCCTGTCCCGACCAAACGCCCTACTCTCCATCCGCTCCCTCTCCCGACCAAACGCCCTACTCTCCATCCGCTCCCTCTCCCGACCAAACGCCCTACTCTCCATCCGCTCCCTCTCCCGACCAAACGCCCTACTCTCCATCCGCTCCCTCTCCCGACCAAACGCCCTACTCTCCATCCACTCCTGCTCCTGACCGAACGCCCTGCTCTCCCTCCGCTCCTGCTCCTGACCGAACGCCCTGCTCTCCCTCCGCTCCTGCTCCTGACCGAACGCCCTGCTCTCCCTCCGCTCCCGCTCCGGACCGAACGCCCTACTCTCCCTCTGCTCCAGCTCCCGACCAAATCCCCTGGTCTCCCTATGGTCTATCTCTGCACCGAATGCACTGCTCTCCCTCCATGCCCTCTCCGGACCCAACACACTGCCCTGCCTCTGGTCCCTCTCCAGACTGAATGCCCTACTCTCCATCCGCTCCCTCTCCCGACCAAACGCCCTACTCTCCATCCGATCCCTCTCCCGACCAAACGCCCTACTCTCCATCCGCTCCCTCTCCCGACCAAACGCCCTACTCTCCATCCACTCCTGCTCCTGACCGAACGCCCTGCTCTCCCTCCGCTCCTGCTCCTGACCGAACGCCCTGCTCTCCCTCTGCTCCTGCTCCTGACCGAACGCCCTGCTCTCCCTCTGCTCCTGCTCCTGACCGAACGCCCTGCTCTCCCTCCGCTCCCGCTCCGGACCGAACGCCCTACTCTCCCTCTGCTCCAGCTCCCGACCAAATCCCCTGGTCTCCCTATGGTCTATCTCTGCACCGAATGCACTGCTCTCCCTCCATGCCCTCTCCGGACCCAACACACTGCCCTGCCTCTGGTCCCTCTCCAGACTGAATGCCCTACTCTCCATCCGCTCCCTCTCCCGACCAAACGCCCTACTCTCCATCCGCTCCCTCTCCCGACCAAACGCCCTACTCTCCATCCGCTCCCTCTCCCGACCAAACGCCCTACTCTCCATCCACTCCCTGTCCCGACCAAACGCCCTACTCTCCATACGCTCCCTCTCCCGACCAAACGCCCTACTCTCCATCCACTCCCTGTCCCGACCAAACGCCCTACTCTCCATCCGCTCCCTCTCCCGACCAAACGCCCTACTCTCCATCCACTCCCTGTCCCGACCAAACGCCCTACTCTCCATCCGCTCCCTCTCCCGACCAAACGCCCTACTCTCCATCCGCTCCCTCTCCCGACCAAACGCCCTACTCTCCATCCGCTCCCTCTCCCGACCAAACGCCCTACTCTCCATCCACTCCTGCTCCTGACCGAACGCCCTGCTCTCCCTCCGCTCCTGCTCCTGACCGAACGCCCTGCTCTCCCTCCGCTCCTGCTCCTGACCGAACGCCCTGCTCTCCCTCCGCTCCCGCTCCGGACCGAACGCCCTACTCTCCCTCTGCTCCAGCTCCCGACCAAATCCCCTGGTCTCCCTATGGTCTATCTCTGCACCGAATGCACTGCTCTCCCTCCATGCCCTCTCCGGACCCAACACACTGCCCTGCCTCTGGTCCCTCTCCAGACTGAATGCCCTACTCTCCATCCGCTCCCTCTCCCGACCAAACGCCCTACTCTCCATCCGATCCCTCTCCCGACCAAACGCCCTACTCTCCATCCGCTCCCTCTCCCGACCAAACGCCCTACTCTCCATCCACTCCCTCTCCCGACCAAACGCCCTACTCTCCATCCGCTCCCTGTCCCGACCAAACGCCCTACTCTCCATCCACTCCCTCTCCGGACCGAACGCCCTACTCTCCATCCACTCCTGCTCCTGACCGAACGCCCTGCTCTCCCTCCGCTCCCTCTCCCGACCAAACGCCCTACTCTCCATCCGCTCCCTCTCCCGACCAAACGCCCTACTCTCCATCCGCTCCCTCTCCCGACCAAACGCCCTACTCTCCATCCACTCCTGCTCCTGACCGAACGCCCTGCTCTCCCTCCGCTCCTGCTCCTGACCGAACGCCCTGCTCTCCCTCCGCTCCCGCTCCGGACCGAACGCCCTGCTCTCCCTCCGCTCCCGCTCCGGACCGAACGCCCTACTCTCCCTCTGCTCCAGCTCCCGACCAAATCCCCTGGTCTCCCTATGGTCTATCTCTGCACCGAATGCACTGCTCTCCCTCCATGCCCTCTCCGGACCCAACACACTGCCCTGCCTCTGGTCCCTCTCCAGACTGAATGCCCTACTCTCCATCCGCTCCCTCTCCCGACCAAACGCCCTACTCTCCATCCACTCCCTGTCCCGACCAAACGCCCTACTCTCCATCCACTCCCTCTCCCGACCAAACGCCCTACTCTCCATCCGCTCCCTGTCCCGACCAAACGCCCTACTCTCCATCCACTCCCTCTCCGGACCGAACGCCCTACTCTCCATCCACTCCTGCTCCTGACCGAACGCCCTGCTCTCCCTCCGCTCCCTCTCCCGACCAAACGCCCTACTCTCCATCCACTCCCTCTCCGGACCGAACGCCCTGCTCTCCCTCCGCTCCTGCTCCTGACCGAACGCCCTGCTCTCCCTCCGCTCCTGCTCCTGACCGAACGCCCTACTCTCCCTCCGCTCCCTCTCCCGACCAAACGCCCTACTCTCCATCCACTCCTGCTCCTGACCGAACGCCCTGCTCTCCCTCCGCTCCTGCTCCTGACCGAACGCCCTGCTCTCCCTCTGCTCCTGCTCCTGACCGAACGCCCTGCTCTCCCTCCGCTCCTGCTCCTGACCGAACGCCCTGCTCTCCCTCCGCTCCTGCTCCTGACCGAACGCCCTGCTCTCCCTCCGCTCCCGCTCCGGACCGAACGCCCTACTCTCCCTCTGCTCCAGCTCCCGACCAAATCCCCTGGTCTCCCTATGGTCTATCTCTGCACCGAATGCACTGCTCTCCCTCCATGCCCTCTCCGGACCCAACACACTGCCCTGCCTCTGGTCCCTCTCCAGACTGAATGCCCTACTCTCCATCCGCTCCCTCTCCCGACCAAACGCCCTACTCTCCCCCCGCACTTCTCCGGACCGAACTCGCTGCTCTCCCTCCGCTATTCTCCGGACCGAACTCCCTGATCTCATTCCGCTCCCTCTGCGGACCAAACGCCCTACTCTCCCCCCGCGCTTCTCCGGACCGAACTCGCTGCTCAACTTCCGCTCTTCTCCGGACCAAACGCCCTGCTCTCCCTCCGCTCCCTCTCTGGAGCGAACACCATTATCTCCCTCCGAACCTGTTCCAGACCGAACGCCCTGCTCTCTCTCTGCTCCCTCTCCGGACCAAACGCCTGCTATTCCTCTGCATCATCTCCGGGCCGAACGCTCTGCCCTGCCTCCGCTCCGGACCGAATGCTCTGCTCTCCCGCTGCTCCCTCTGCGGACCGAATGCTCTGCTCTCCCGCTGCTCCCTCTCCAGACCAAATGCCCTGGTCTCCCCCCACTCCCTCTCCAGAATGAACGCCCTGCTCTCTCTCTGCTCCCTCTCCGGACCAAACGCCTGCTATTCCTCTGCATCATCTCCGGGCCGAACGCTCTGCCCTGCCTCCGCTCCGGACCGAATGCTCTGCTCTCCCGCTGCTCCCTCTGCGGACCGAATGCTCTGCTCTCCCGCTGCTCCCTCTCCAGACCAAATGCCCTGGTCTCCCCCCACTCCCTCTCCAGAATGAACGCCCTGCTCTCTCTCTGCTCCCTCTCCGGACCAAACGCCTGCTATTCCTCTGCATCATCTCCGGACCGAGCGCTCTGCCCTGCCTCTGCTCCGGACCGAATTTTCCTCTATCCCGCTGCTCCCTCACCAGACCGAACGCCCTGCTCTCCCTCCACTCCCTCTCCAGAACGAACGCCCTGCTCTCCCTCTGCTCCCACTATGGAATGAAAGTCCTGCTCTCCCCCCACTCCCTCTCTGGACCGATCACCCTCCGCTCCCTCTCCGGACTGAACACCGTACTCTCCCTCCACTCTGGACGAACGCCCTGCTCTGCCTCCGCTCCCGCTCTGGACGAACACCCTGCTCTCCGTCCGCTCCCGCTCCGGACAGAACGCCCCACTCTCCCTCCACTCCCGCTCCGGACCGAACGCCCCACTCTCCCTCCACTCCCGCTCCGGACCGAACGCCCCACTCTCCCTCCACGCCTGCTCCGGACCGAATGACCTGCTCTCCCTCCGCTCCCTCTCCGGACCGAACACACTGCCCTGACTCCACACCCACTGCAGACCGAAAGCCCTGCTCTCCCGCCGTTACCTCTCCAGACCGAATGCCCCACTCTCTATCCGCTCCCACTCTGGACTGAACGCCCCGCTATCACTCTCCGGACCGAACGCCCTTGTCTCCCTCCGCTCCCTCTCCGGACCGAATGCCCTGCTCTCCCTCGGCTCTGGACCGAACACCCAGCTCTCCCTCCGCTCCCTCTCTGGACCGAACACCCTTATCTCCGTCCGCTCCGGACCGAATGCCCTGCTATCCCTGCGATCCGGACCGAACGCCCTGCTCTCCCACCGCTCCCGCTCCGGATCGAACATCCCACTCTCCCTCCGCTCTTCTCTGGAGCGAACGCCCTGCTCTCTCTCTGCTCCCTCTCCGGACCAAACGCCTGCTATTCCTCTGCATCATCTCCGGGCCGAACGCTCTGCCCTGCCTCCGCTCCGGAACGAATGCTCTGCTCTCCCGCTGCTCCCTCTGCGGACCGAATGCCTTGCTCTCCCCCGACTCCCTCTCCGGACCGAACACCCTGCTCTCACCCCACTCCCTCTCCAGAATGAACACCCTGCTCTCCCTCTGCTCCCTCTCCGGACTGAACGTCCTGCTCTCCCTCTGCTCCCACTATGGAATGAAAATCCTGTTCTCCCTCCGCTCCTGCTCCTGACCGAACGCCATGCTCTCCCTCCATCCCACACTGGACCAGATGCCCTGCTCTCCAACCGCTCCCTGTTCGGACCGAACTCCCTGCTCTCCCGCTGCGCCCTCTCTGGACCGAATACCCCGCTCTCTATCCGCTCCCGCTCCGGACCGAATGTCCTGCTCTCCCTCCGCTCCCGCTCCAGACTGAAAGCCCTGCTCTCCCTCCGTACCCGCTCTGGTCTGAACTACCCGCTCTCACTCTGCTCCCTCACTGGACCGAATGCCCTGCTCTCACTCTGCTCCGTCTCTGGACCGAACGCCCTGCACTCCCTCCGCTCCCGCTCCAGACTGAAAGACCTGCTCTCCCTCCGCACCCTCTCTGGACCGAACGCCCGGCTCTCCTCCGCTCCCGCTCCGGACCAAACGCCCAGCTCTCCCTCCACTCCTGCTCCAGACCGAACGCCCTGCTCTCCATCCATCTCCCGCTACGGACCGAACGCCCTTCTCTCCCACTGCTCCCGCTCCAGACCGAACCCCCTGCTCTCCCTACAGCCCCTCTCTGCACCGAATGCCCTGCTCTCCCTCTGCTCCCACTCCGGACCGAACGCCTTGCTCTCCCTCCATCTCCCGCTCCGGAACAAACGCCCCAATCTCCCTCCAACTCACGCTCCGCACCAAACGCCCCACTCTACTGCAGCTCCCTCTCTGGACCGAATGCCCTGCCCTGCCTCCGCACTGGACCAAATGCTCTGCTCTCCCGCTGCTCCCTCTCTGGACTGAAAACCCTGCTCTCCCTCTGCTCCCTCTCCAGACTGAACGTCCTGCTCACCCTCCGCTCCCTCTCCGGACCGAACACCGTACTCTCCCTCCACTCTGGACGAACACCCTGCTCTCCTTCTTCTCCCGCTCTGGACCGAACACCCTGCTCTCCCTCCGCTCTGGACAAACCCCCTGCTCTCCCTCTGCTCTGGACGAACCCCTGCTCTCCCTCCGCTCTGGACGAATGTCCTGCTCTCCCTCTGCTCCTGCTCCTGACCGAATGCCCTGCTCTCCCTCCGCTCCTGTTCCGGACCGAACGCCCTGCTCTCCCCCTCCGCTCCCTCTCCAGACCGAACGCCTTACTCTCCCTCTGCTCCCGCTCCAGACCGAACCCCCTGCTCTCCCTACGGTCCCTCTCTGCACCGAATGCCCTGCTCTTCCTCTGCTCCCACTCCGGACCGAACCCCCTGCTCTCCCTATGGTCCCTCTTTGCACTGAATGCCCTGCTCTCCCTCCAGGCCTGCTCCGGACTGAACGCCCTGCTCTCCCTCCACTCCCTCTCCGGACTGAACGCCCTGCTCTCCCTCTGCTCCCACTCCGGACCGAACCCCCTGCTCTCCCTCCACTCCCGCTCCAGACCGAACCCCCTGCTCTCCCTACGGTCCCTCTCTGCACCGAATGCCCTGCTCTCCCTCTGCTCCCACTCCGGACCGAACCCCCTGCTCTCCCTCCACTCCCGCTCCAGACCGAACCCCCTGCTCTCCCTACGGTCCCTCTTTGCACTGAATGCCCTGCTCTCCCTCCACTCCCGCTCCAGACCGAACCCCCTGCTCTCCCTATGGTCCCTCTTTGCACTGAATGCCCTGCTCTCCCTCCAGGCCTGCTCCGGACTGAACGCCCTGCTCTCCCTCCACTCCCTCTCCGGACTGAACGCCCTGCTCTCCCTCTGCTCCCTCTCTGGACCGATTGCCCCATTCTCCCTCCGCTCCTGCTCTAGACCGAACGCCCTGCTCTCCCTCCGCTCCTGCTCAGGACCGAACATCCTGCTCTCCCTCCACTCTGGACGAACACCCTGTTCTCCCTCCGCTCCCGCTCTGGACGAACACCCTGCTCTCCCTCCGCTCCTGCTCCTGACCGAACGTCCTGCTCTCCCTCTGCTCCCACTCTGGACCAGACGCCCTGCTCTCCCACCGCTCCCTCTTCGGACCGAACTCCCTGCTCTCCCGCTGCGCCCTCTCTGGACCGAATGCCCTGCTCTCTATCCGCTCCCGCTCCGGACCGAATGTCCTGCTCTCCCTCCACACCCGCACCGGACCGAACGCGCTGCTCTCCCTCCACTCCCTGTCTGGACCGAACGCCCCACACTACTGCATCTCCCTCTCTGGACTGAACGCCCTGCCCTGCCATCGCTCTGGACCGAATGCTCTGCTCTCCCGCTGCTCCCCCTCCTGACCAAACACCCTGCTCTCCCTCCACTCCCTCTCCAGACTGAACACCGTACTTTGCCTCCACTCTGGACGAACACCCTGATCTCCTTCCGCTCCCGCTCTGGACGAACACCCTGCTCTCCCTCCGCTCCCACTCCTGACCGCACACATTGCTCTCCCTCCACTCTGGACGAACCTTCTGCTCTCCCTCCGCTACTGCTCCTGACCGAACGCCCTGCTCTCCCTCCGCTCCCGCTCTGGACCGAACGCCCTACTCTCCCTCCGCTCCCACTCCAGACCGAACCCCCGGTCTCCCTATGGTCCCTCTCTGCACCGAATGCACTGCTCTCCCTCTGTTCCCGCTCCAGACCGAACGCCCTGCAGTCCCTCCACTCCCTCTCCGGACCGAACGCCCTGCTCTCCCTCTGCTCCCTCCCCGGACTGAACGCCCTGCTCTCCCTCTGCTCCTACTCCTGACCGAATGCCCTGCTCTACCACCGCTCCGGATCGAACGTCCTGCTTTCCCTCCGCACCCATTATGGACCAAAAGTCCTGCTCTCCCTCCGCTTGTGCTCCGGACACAATGACCTGCTCTCCTTTCGCTCCCTCTCTTGACCGAACGGCCTGCTCTCCCTCTGCTCCCTCTCCGGACCGAACGCCCTGCTCTCCCTCCATGCCCTCTCCGGACCCAACACACTGCCCTGCCTCTGGTCCCTCTCCAGACTGAATGCCCTACTCTCCATCCGCTCCCTCTCCCGACCAAACGCCCTACTCTCCATCCACTCCCTCTCCGGACCGAACGCCCTGCTCTCCCTCTGCTCCCTCCCCGGACTGAACGCCCTGCTCTCCCTCTGCTCCCTCCCCGGACCGAACGCCCTGCTCTCCCTCCATGCCCTCTCCGGACCCAACACACTGCCCTGCCTCTGGTCCCTCTCCAGATTGAACGCCCTACTCTCTCTCTGCTCCCTCTCCGGACCGAACGCCCTGCTCTCCCTACGCTTCCTCTCCGGACCGAACGCCCTGCTCTCCCTCCATGCCCTCTCTGGACCCAACACACTGCCCTGCCTCTGGTCCCTCTCCAGATTGAACGCCCTGCTCTCCCTCCGCTCCCTCTCCGGACCGAACGCCCTGCTCTCCCTACGCTTTCTCTCCGGACCAAACGCCCTGCTATCCCTCTGCAACATCTCCGGACCGAATGGCCTGCTCTGCCTCGGCTCCGGACCGAATGCTCTGCTCTCCCACTGCTACCTCTCCGGACCCAACATCCTGCTCTCCTTCTGCTCTCTTTCCGGACCGAACACCCTGCTCTCCCACAGCTCCCTTTCCGGACCGAACATCCTGCTCTCCCTCCGCTCCCTCTCTGGACCGAACGCCCTGCTCTCCCTCCAATCCCGCTCCTGACTGAATGCCCTGCTCTCCCACCGGTCTCTCTGTGGACCGAATGCTCTGCTCTACCTCCGGTCCTTCTCCGGACCGAACGCCCTGCTCTCCCTAAACTCCCTCTCCGCACCGAACGCCCTGCTCCCCCTCCACACCCGCTCCGGACCGAACGCCCTGCTCCCCCTCCACACCCGCTCCGGACCGAACGCCCTGCTCTACCTCCAGTCCTTCTCCGGACCGAACGCCCTGCTCTCCCTCCGCTCCCGCTCTGGACTGAACGCCCTGCTATACCTCCGCTCCAGATCGAACGTCCTGCTTTCCCTCCGCACCCACTATGGACCAAAAGTCCTGCTCTCCCTCCGCTCGTGCTCCGGACCCAATGACCTGCTCTCCTTTAGCTCCCTCTCTTGACCGAACATCCTGCTCTCCCTCTGCTTCCACTCCGGAACGAACGCCCTGCTCTCCCTCCATGCCCTCTCCGGACCCAACACACTGCCCTGCCTCTGGTCCCTCTCCAGACTGAATGCCCTACTCTCCATCCGCTCCCTCTCCCGACCAAACGCCCTACTCTCCATCCGCTCCCTCTCCCGACCAAACGCCCTACTCTCCATCCACTCCCTCTCCCGACCAAACGCCCTACTCTCCATCCGCTCCCTCTCCCGACCAAACGCCCTACTCTCCATCCACTCCCTCTCCCGACCAAACGCCCTACTCTCCATCCACTCCCTCTCCCGACCAAATGCCCTACTCTCCATCCGATCCCTCTCCCGACCAAACGCCCTACTCTCCCCCCGCACTTCTCCGGACCAAACTCGCTGCTCTCATTCCGCTCCCTCTCCGGACCAAACGCCCTGCTCTCCCTCCGCTCCCGCTCTGGACCGAACGCCCTGCTCTCCCTCTGCTCCCTCTCCGGACCGAACACCCCACTCTCCCTCCGCTACCGTTCCAGACCTACCGCCCTGCTCTCCCTCCAACTCCCGCTCTGGACCGAACACACTGCCCTGCCTCCGCTCCCACTGCAGACCAAAAGCCCTGCTCTCCCTCCAGTCCCTCTCCAGACCGAATGCCCCACTCTCTATCCGCTCCCACTCTGGACTGAACGCCCCGCTATCTCTCTCCGGACCGAACGCCCTTGTCTCCCTCCGCTCCCTCTCCGGACCGAAAGCACTGCTCTCCCTCCGATCCGGACAGATCTCCCTACTCCCCCTCTGCTCCCGCTCTGGACTGAATGCCCTGCTCTCCCTCGGCTCTGGACAGAACACCCAGCTCTCCCTCCGCACCCTTTCTGGACCGAACACCCTTATCTCCCTCCGCTCCGGACCGAACGCACAGCTATCCCTGCGATCCGGACCGAACGCCCTGCTCTCCCACCGCTCCCGCTCCGGACCAAACATCCCACTCTCCCTCCGCTCTTCTCTGGAGCGTACGCCCTGCTCTCCCTCCGCTCCTGCACCAGACTGAAAGCCCTGTTCTCCCTCCGCACCCTCTCTGGACCGAACGCCCGGCTCTCCTCCGCTCCCTCTCTCCACCGAACGCCCTGCTCTCAATCCGTTCCCGGTCTGGACTGAAAACGATGCTGTCCCTCCGATTCCGCTCTGGACCGAACATCCCGCTCTCCCTCTGCTCTCTCACCGGACCGAACGCCCTGCTCTCCCTCCGCTCCCACCCTGGACCGAACTTCCCGCTCTCCCTCTGCTCTCTCACCGGACCGAACTCCCTGCTCTCCCTCCATTCCCGCTCTGGACCGAACTTCCTGCTCTCACTCTGCTCCCTCTCCGGAGCGAACGCCCTGCTCTCCCTCCACTCCCACTCCAGACCGAACGCTCTCCTCTCCCTCTGCTACTCTTCCAGACTGAATGCCCTGCTGTCCGCTCCCTCACCGGACCGATCGCCCTGCTCTCCTTCCACTCCCTCTCCAGACTGAACGCCCTGTTCTCCCGCCGCTCCCGCTCCAGACCGAACCCCCTGCTCTCCCTACGGTCCCTCTCTGCACCGAACGCACTGCTCTCCCTCCGCTCCTGCTCCAGACCGAACGCCCTACTCTCCCTCCGCTCCCACTCCAGACCGAACTCCCTACTCTCCCTATTGTCCCTCTTTGCACTGAATGCCCTGCTCTCCCTCCAGGCCTGCTCCGGACTGAACGCCCTACACTCCCTCCACTCCCTCTCCGGACAGAACGCCCTATTCTCCCTCCGCTCCTGCTCCAGACCGAACGCCCTGCTCTCCCTCCACTCCCTCTCCGGACCGAACGCCCTGCTCTCCCTCTGCTCCCACTCCGGACTGAACGCCCTGCTCTCGCTCTGCTCCCACTCTGCACCGAACGCCCTGCTTTCCATCCACTCCTGCTCCGGACCGAATGCCCTACTCTCCCTCCGCTCCTGCTCTGCACCGAAGGCCCAGCTCTCCCTCCACTCCCTCTCTGCACCGAACGTCCTGCTCTCCCTCCACTCCCTCTCCGGACCGAACGCCCTACTCTCCCTCCGCTCCCGCTCCGGACTGAACGCCCCACTCTACTGCAGCACCCTCTCTGGACCGAACTTCCTGCTCTCCCTCTGCTCCCTCACCGGACCGAACGCCCTGCTCTCCCTCCGCTCCCTCTCTGGACCGAACATCCTGCTCTCCCTCCGCTCCCTCTCCAGACCGAACGCTTGGCTCTCCCTCTGCTACTGTTCCGGATCGAATGCTCTGCTGTCCGCTCCCTCTCCGGACCGATCGCCCTGCTTTCCGTCCGCTCCCTCTCCGGACCGAATGCCCTTCTCTCCCTCCATTCCCGCTCTGTACTGAACACGTTGTTGTCCCTCTGCTCCCGCTCTGGTCTGAACTTCCCGCTCTCCCTCTGCTCCCTCTCCGGACCGAATGCCCTGCTCTCCCTCCGTTCCTGCTCTGGACCGAACTTCCCGCTCTCCCATTGCTCCCTCTCCGGACCGAACGCCCTGCTCTCCCTCCACTCCCGCTCCAGAACGAACCCCCTGCTCTCCCTACGGTCCCTCTCTGCACCGAGCGCCCTGCTGTCCGCTCCCTCTCCGGACCGAACGCCCTGCTCTCCCTATGGCCCTTCTCTGCACCGAATGCCCTGCTCTCCCTCCAGTCCCTCTCAGGACCGAACGCCCTGCTCTCCCTCCGCACCCACACCGGACCGAAAGCCCCGCTTACCCCCGCTCCCTCTCTGGACCGAACGCCCTTCTCTCCCTCCGAACCTGCTCCAGTCTGAACGCCCTGCTCTCCCTCCACGCCTGCTCCGGACTGACTGCCCTGCTCTCCCTCCACGCCCTCTCCGGTCCGAACACACTGCCCTGACTCCGCTCCCACTGCAGACCGAAAGCCCTGCTCTCCCGTCGTTCCCTCTCCAGACCGAACACCCCACTCTCTATCCGCTCCCACTCTGGACTGAACGCCCCGCTATCACTCTCCGGACCGAACGCCCTTGTCTCCCTCCGCTCCCTCTCCGGACCGAAAGCACTGCTCTCCCTCTGATCCGGACAGATCTCCCTACTCCCCCTCTGCTCCCTGTCCGGACCGAATGCCCTGCTCTCCCTCGGCTCTGGACCGAACACCCAGCTCTCCCTCCGCTCCCTCTCTGGACCCAACACCCTTATCTCCCTCGGCTCTGGACCGAACACCCAGCTCTCCCTCCGCTCCCTCTCTGGACCCAACACCCTTATCTCCCTCCGCTCCGGACCGAACGCCCTGTTATCCCTGCGATCCGGACCGAACGCCCTGCTCTCCCACTGCTCTCGTCCGGACCAAACATCCCACTCTCCCTCCGCTCTTCTCCAGAGCGAACGCCCTGCTCTCTCTCTGCTCCCTCTCTGGACCAAATACCTGCTATTCCTCTGTATCATCTCTGGACCGAATGCTCTGCTCTCCCCCCAATCCCTCTCCGGACCGAACACCCTGTTCTCCCGCCACTCCCTCTCCAGAACGAATGCCCTGCTCTCCCTCTGCTCCCTCTCCGGACTGAACGTCCTGCTTTCCCTCTGCTCCCACTCTGGAATGAAAGTCCTGCCCTCCCCCCAGTCCCTCTCCGGACCGATTGCCCTACTGACCGTCTGCTCCCGCTCCAGACTGAATGCACTGATCTCCCTCCGCACCCTCTCCGGACCGAACGCCCTGCTCTCCCGCTGCGCCCTCTCTGGTCCGAATGCCCCGCTCTCTATCCACTCCCGCTCCGGACTGAGTGTCCTGCTCTCCCTCCGCTCCCACTCCGGACCGAACGCTCTGCTCTCCCTCTGCTACTGTTCCGGACCGAATGCCCTGCTCTCCGTCCGCTCCCTCTCCGGATCGTACGCCCAACCCTGCCTCCGCTCCCACTACGGACCGTACGCCCTACTCTCCCTCCGCTCCCACTCCAGACTGAACCACCTGCTCTCCCTATGGTCCCTCTCTGCACCGAAAGCACTTCTCTCCCTCCGCTCCCTCTCCAGACCGAACCCCCTGCTCTCCCTATGGTCCCTCTCTGCACCGAACGCCCAGCTTTCCCTCCACTCCTTCTCCAGACCGAACACCCTGCTCTCCCTCCATCTCCCGCTCCGGACCAAATGCCCCGCTCTCCCTCCGCTCCCACTCCAGACCGAACACCCTGCTCTCCCTCCGCTCCCTGTCCGGACTGACTGCCCTGCTCTCCCTCCACACCCTCTCCAGTCCGAACACACTGCCCTGACTCCACACCCACTGCAGACCGAAAGCCCTGCTCTCCCTCCACTCTCGCTCCAGACCGAACACCCCACTCTCTATCCGCTCCCACTCTGGACTGAACGCCCCGCTATCACTCTCCGGACCCAACGCCCTTGTCTCCCTCCGCTCCCTCTCCGGAACGAAAGCACTGCTCTCCCTCCGATCCGGACAGATCTCCCTACTCCCCCTCTGCTCCCTGTCTGGACAGAATGCCCTGCTCTCCCTCGGCTCTGGACCGAACACCCTTATCTCCCTCCGCTCCGGACCGAACGCCCTGCTATCCCTGCGATCTGGACCGAACGCCCTGCTCTCCCACCGCTCCTGCTCCGGACCAAACGCCTGCTATTCCTCTGCATCATCTTCGGACCGAACGCTCTGCCCTGCCTCCGCTCCAGACCGAACCCCCTGCTCTCCCACCGCTCCCTCTTCGGACTGAACTCCCTGCTCTCCCGCTGCGCCCTCTCCGGACCGAATACCCCGCTCTCTATCCGCTCCCGCTCCGGACCGAATGCTCTGCTCTCCCACTGCTCCCTCTCTGGACCGAATGCCCTGCTCTCCCACCGCTCCCTCTTCGGACTGAACTCCCTGCTCTCCCGCTGCGCCCTCTCCGGACCGAATACCCCGCTCTCTATCCGCTCCCGCTCCGGACCGAATGCCCTGCTCTCCCTCCATTCCCGCTCTGGACTGAACACCCTGCTCTCCCTCCGCTCCCTCTCCGGAACGAAAGCCCTGCTCTCCCTCCGCTCCTCCTCCGGACCGAACGCCCTGCTCTCCCTATGGTCCATCTCTGCACCGAATGCCCTGCTCTCCATCCAGTCCGTCTCCGGACCGAACGCCCTGCTCTCCCACCGCTCCTGCTCCGGACCAAACGCCTGCTATTCCTCTGCATCATCTTCGGACCGAACGCTCTGCCCTGCCTCCGCTCCGGACCGAATGCCCTGCTCTCCCACCGCTCCCTCTTCGGACTGAACTCCCTGCTCTCCCGCTGCGCCCTCTCCGGACCGAATACCCCGCTCTCTATCCGCTCCCTCTCTGCACCGAACGCCCTGCTCTCAATCCGTTCCCGCTCTGGACTGAAAACTCTGCTGTCCCTCGGATCCCACTCTGGACCGAACTTCCCGCTCTCCCTCTGCTCCCTCACTGGACCGAACGCCCTGCTCTCCCTCCGCTCCCGCTCCAGACCGGACTGAATGCCCTGCTCTCCCTCCACGCCCTCTCCGGACCGACCACACTGTCCTGCCTCCACTCCCACTGCAGACCAAAGGCCCTGCTCTCCCGTCGTTCCTTCTCCAGACCGAATGCCCCACTCTCTATCTGCTCCCACTCTGGACTGAATGCCCCGCTATCACTCTCCGGACCCAACGCCCTTGTCTCCCTCCGCTCCCTCTCTGGACCGAAAGCACTGCTCTCCCTCTGATCCGGACAGATCTCCCTACTCCCCCTCTGCTCCCTGTCCAGACCGAATGCCCTGCTCTCCCTCGGTTCTGGACCGAACACCCAGCTCTCCCTCCGCTCCCTCTCTGGACCGAACACCCTTATCTCCCTCCGCACCGGACCGAACGCCCTGCTATCCCTGCGATCCGGACCGAACGCCCTGCTCTCCCACCGCTCCCGCTCCGGATCAAACATCCCACTCTCCCTCCGCTCTTCTCTGGAGCGTACGCCCTGCTCTCTCTCTGCTCCCTCTCCGGACCAAACGCCTGCTATTCCTCTGCATCATCTCCGGGCCGAACGCTCTGCCCTGCCTCCGCTCCGGACTGAACGCTCTGCTCTCCCGCTGCTCCCTCTGCGGACCGAACGCCTTGCTCTCCCCCGACTCCCTCTCCGGACCGAACACCCTGCTCTCACCTCACTCCCTCTTCAGAATGAACTCCCTGCACTCCCTCTGCTCCCTCTCCAGAACGAACGCCCTGCTCTCCCTCTGCTCCCTCTCCGGACTGAACGTCCTGCTCTCCTTCCGCTCCTGCTCCTGACCGAATGCTCTGCTGTCCCTCCGCTCCCACTCTGGACCAGACGCCCTACTCTCCCACTGCTCCCTCTTTGGACCAAACTCCCTGCTCTCCCGCTGCACCCTCTCCGGACCGAATACCCCGCTCTCTATCCGCTCCCTCTCTGGACCGAATGCCCTGCTCTCCCTCCATTCCCGCTCTGGACTGAACACGCAGCTGTCACTCAGTACCCCCTCTGGACTGAACTTCCCGCTCTCCCTCTGCTCCCTCACCGGACCGAACGCCCTGCTCTCACTCTGCTCCCTCTCTGGACCGAACATCCTGCTCTCCCTCCGCTCCCACTCCAGACCGAACTCTCGACTCTCCCTCTGCTACTGTTCCGGATCGAATGCTCTGCTGTCCGCTCCCTCTCCGGACCGATCGCCCTACTAACCGTCCGCTCCATCTCCGGACCGAACGCCCTGCTCTCCCTCCGCTCCCTCTCCGGACCGAACGCCTTGCTCTCCCTCCACTCCAACTCCAGACCGAAAGCTCTGCTCTCCCTCTGCTACTCTTCCAGACCGAATGCCCTGCAGTCTGCTCCCTCTCCGGACCGATCGCCCTGCTCTCCGTCTGCTCCCTCTCGAGACTGAACGCCCTGCTCTCCCTCCGCTCCCGCTCCAGACTGAACCCCCTGCTCTCCCTACGGTCCCTCTCTGCACCGAACGCCCTGCTTTCCCTCCACTCCCTCTCCGGAATGAAAGCCTTGCTCTCCCTCCGCTCCCTCTCCGACCGAACGCGCTGCTCTCCCTCCGCTCCCTCTCTGGACCAAATGCCCTTCTCTCCCTCCATTCCCGCTCTGGTCTGAACTTCCCGCTCTCCCTCTGCTCCCTCTCTGGACCGAACACCCTGCTCTCCCTCCGTTCCTGCTCTGGACCAAACGCCCCGCTCTCCCTCCATCTCCCGCTCCGGACCAAATGCCCCACTCTACTGCAGCTCCCTCTCCGGACCGAACGCCCTGCCCTGCCTCCGCTCCAGACCAAATGCTCTGCTCTCATGCTGCTCCCTCTCTGGACTGAACACTCTGCTCACCCTCCACTCCCTCTCCAGACTGATCGTCCTGCTCACCCTCCGCTCCCTCTCCGGACCGAACACCGTACTCTCCCTCCACTCTGGACGAACATCCAGCTCTCCTTCTTCTCCCGCTCTGGACGAACACCCTGCTCTCCCTCCACTCCCGCTCCGGACCGAACGCCCTGCTCTCCCCCTCCGCTCCCTCTCCAGACCGAACGCCCTACTCTCCCTCTGCTCCCACTCCAGACTGAACCCCCTGCTCTCCCTACGGTCTCTCTGTGCACCGAATGCCCTCCTCTCCCTCCGCTCCCACTCCGAACCGAACGCCCTACTCTCCCTCCGCACCTGCTTTGCACCGAACGCCCTGCTCTCCCCCCAGTCCCTCTATAGACCGATTGCCCTACTCACCGTCCGATCCCTCTCCAGACCGAACGCCCTGCTCTCCCACCGCTCCCTCTTTGGACCGAACTCCCTGCTCTCCCACTGCGCCCTCTCCGGACCAAATGCCCCGCTCTCTATCCGCTCCCACTCCGGACCGAGTGTCCTGCTCTCCCTCCGCACCCGAACTGGACCGAACGCACTGCTCTCCCTCCGCTCCCTCTCTGGACCAAATGCCCTGCTCTCCCTCATTCCCGCTCTGGACTGAACACGCTGCTGTCCCTCTGTTCCCGCTCTGGACCGAACTATCCGCTCTCCCTCTGCTCCCTCTCTGGACCGATCACCCTGCTCTCCCTCCACTCCCACTCCGGACCGAACACCCTGCTCTCCCACTGCTACTGATCCGGACCGAATGCCCTGCTGTCCGCTCCCGCTCCGGACCAAACGCCCTGCTCTCCCTACGGTCCCTCTTTGCACCGAACGCACTGCTCTCCCTCCACTCCCTCTCTGACCGAACGCCCTGCTCTCCCTCCGCTCCCGCTCCAGACCGAACTCCCTACTCTCCCTATGGTCCCTCTCTGCACTGAATGCCCTGCTCTCCCTCCAGTCCTGCTCCAGACCGAACGCCCTACTCTCCCTCCACTCCCTCTCTGGACAGAACTCCCTACTCTCCCTCCGCACCTGCTCTGCACCGAACACCCTGCACTCCCACCACTCCCTCTCCGGACCGAACGCCCTGCTCTCCCTCCACTCCCTCTCCGGACCGAACGCCCTGCTCTCCCTCTGCTCCCACTCCGGACTGAACGCCCTGCTCTCCCTCCGCTCCCTCTCTGGACCGAACGCCTTGCTCTCCCTCCAACTCCCGCTCCGGACCGAACGCCCCACTCTACTGCAGCTCCCTCTCTGGACCGAACGCCCGGCTCTCCCTCTGCTCCCTCACCGGACCGAACGCCCTGCTCTCCCTCCGCTCCCACTCTGGACCGAACTTCCCGCTCTCCCTCTGCTCCCTTACCGGACTGAAAGCCCTGCTCTCACTCTGCTCCCTCTCCGGACCGAACACCCTGCTCTCCCTCCGCTACCACTCCGGAACGAATGCTCTGCTCTCACTCTGCTACTGTTCCGGACCGAATGCCCTGCTGTCCGCTCCCGCTCCATACCGAACCCCCTGCTCTCCCTATGGCCCTTCTCTGCACCGAACGCCCTGCTCTCCCTCCAGTCCCTTTCCAGACTGACCACCCTGCTCTCCCTCTGCTCCCTCTCCGGACCGAACGCCCTGCTCTCCCTCCGCTCCCACTCCGGACCGAAAGCCCCGCTTACCACCACTCCCTCTCTGGACCGAACGCCCTGCTCTCCCTCCGCTCCCTCGCTGGACCGAACACCCTTATCTCCCTCCGAACATGCTCCAGTCTGAACGCCCTGCTCTCCCTCCACGCCCTCTCTGGACCGAACACACTGCCCTGACTCCACACCCACTGCAGACCGAAAGCCCTGCTCTCCCGCCGTTCCCTCTCCAGACCGAATGCCGCACTCTCTATCCGATCCCACTCTGGACTGAAAGCACTGCTCTCCCTCTGATCCGGACAGATCTCCCTACTCCCCCTCTGCTCCCTTTCCGGACTGAATGCCCTGCTCTCCCTTGGTTCTGGACCGAACACCCAGCTCTCCCTCCGCTCCCTCTCCGGACCGAATGCCCTGCTCTCCCTTGGTTCTGGACCGAACACCCAGCTCTCCCTCCACTCCCTCTCTGGACCGAACACCCTTATCTCCCTCCGCTCTGGACCGAATGCCCTGCTATCCCTGCGATCCGGACCGAACGCCCTGCTCTCCCACCGCTCTCGTCCGGACCGAACATCCCACTCTCCCTCCGCTCTTCTCCGGGGCGAACGCCCTGCTCTCTCTCTGCTCCCTCTCTGGACCAAATACCTGCTATTCCTCTGTATCATCTCCGGACCGAATGCTCTGCTCTCCCCCCAATCCCTCTCCGGACCGAACACCCTGTTCTCCCGCCACTCCCTCTCCAGAACGAATGCCCTGCTCTCCCTCTGCTCCCTCTCCGGACTGAACGTCCTGCTCTCCCTCTGCTCCCAGTCTGGAATGAAAGTCCTGCTCTCCCTCCGCTCCCTCTCCGGACCGATCACCCTACTAACCGTCCGCTCCCGCTCCAGACTGAACGCACTGCTCTCCCTCCGCACCCTCTCCAGACCGAACGCCCTGCTCTCCCACCTCTCCCTCTTTGGACCGAACTCCCTGCTCTCCCGCTGCGCCCTCTCTGGTCCGAATGCCCCGCTCTCTATCCACTCCCGCTCCGGACTGAGTGTCCTGCTCTCCCTCCGCTCCCTCTCTTGACCGAATGCCCTGCTGTCCCTCCGTTCCCGCTCCGGACCGAACGTCCCACTCTTCTGCAGCTCTCTCTCTGGACCAAACGCCCGGCTCTCCTTCCGCTCCCTCTCTGCACCGAACGCCCTGCTCTCAATCCGTTCCCGCTCTGGACTGAAAACGCTGCTGTCCCTCTGCTCCCTCTCTGGACCGAACGCCTTGCTCTCCCTCCGCTCCCACTCCGGACCGAAAGCTCTGCTCTCCCTCTGCTCCCACTCCAGACTGAACCACCTGCTCTCCCTACGGTCCCTCTCTGCACCGAACGCCCAGCTTTCCCTCCACTCCTTCTCCAGACCGAACGCCCTGCTCTCCCTCCATCTCCCGCTCCGGACCAAATGCCCCGCTCTCCCTCCGCTCCCTCACCGGACCGAAAGCCCCGCTTACCGCCGCCCCCTCTCTGGACCGAACGCCCTGCTCTCCCTCTGCTCCCACTCCAGACCGAACACCCTGCTCTCCCTCCGCTCCCGCTCCAGACCGAACACCCTGCTCTCCCTCTGCTCCCACTCCGGACTGAACGCCCTGCTCTCCCTCCGCTCCCGCTCCAGACCGAACACCCCGCTCTCCCTCCGCTCCCTCACCGGACCGAAAGCCCTGCTCTCCCTCCACACCCTCTCTGGACTGAACACACTGCCCTGCCTCCACACCCACTGCAGACCGAAAGCCCTGCTCTCCCTCCGCTCTCGCTCCAGACCGAACACCCCACTCTCTATCCGCTCCCACTCTGGACTGAACGCCCCGCTATCTCTCTCCGGACCCAACGCCCTTGTCTCCCTCCGCTCCCTCTCCGGACCGAAAGCACTGCTCTCCCTCCGATCCGGACAGATCTCCCTACTCCCCCTCTGCTCCCTGTCCGGACCGAATGCCCTGCTCTCCCTCGGTTCTGGACCAAACACCCAGCTCTCGCTCCACTCCCTCTCTGGACCAAACACCCTTATCTCCCTCCACTCTGGACCGAATGCCCTGCTATCCCTCTGCTCCCTCTCTGGACCGAATGCCCTGCTCTCACTCTGCTCCGTCTCTGGACTGAACAGCCTGCTCTCCCTCCGCTCCCACTCCAGACCGAACGCTCGGCTCTCCCTCTGCTACTGTTCTGGACTGAACGCCCTGCCCTCCGCTCCCTTTCCGAACCGATCGCCCTACTAACCGTCCGCTCCAGCTCCGGACTGAATGCCCTGCTCTCCCACCGCTCCCTCTTTGGACCGAACTCCCTGGTCTCCCGCTGCGCCCTCTCTGGACCGAATGGCCCGCTCTCTATCCGCTCCCGCTCCGGTCCGAGTGTCCTGCTCTCCATCTGCACCCACGCGGACCGAACGCGCTGCTCTCCCTCTGCTCCCGTTCTGGACCAAACACCCTGATCTCCCTCCGCTCTTGCTCCGGAGCGAACGCCCTGCTCTCCCTCCGCTCCCGCTCCAGACTGAACCCCCTGCTCTCCCTATGGTCCCTCTCTGCACCGAACGCCCTGCTTTCCCTCCAGTCCCTCTCCGGAACGAAAGCCCTACTCTCCCTCAGCTCCCGCTCCGGACCGAACACCCTACTCTCCCTCCGCTCCTGCTCTGCACCGAACGCCCAGCACTCCATCCACTCCCTCTCCGGAACGAACGCCCTACTCTCCCTCCGCTCCCGCTCCAGACTGAACCCCCTGCTCTCCCTATGGTCCCTCTCTGCACCGAACGCCCTGCTTTCCCTCCAGTCCCTCTCCGGACCGAACGCCCTGCTTTCCATCCACTCCTGCTCCGGACCGAACACACTACTCTCCCTCCGCTCCTGCTCTGCACCGAACGCCCAGCACTCCATCCACTCCCTCTCCGGACTGAACGCCCCGCTCTCGCTCCAACTCCCACTCCGGACCGAACGCCCCACTCTACTGCAGCTCCCTCCCTGGACCGAACGCCCGGCTCTCCTTCCGCTCCCTCTCTGCACCGAACGCCCGGCTCTCCTCCGCTCCCTCTCTCCACCGAACGCCCTGCTCTCAATCCGTTCCCGCTGTGGACTGAAAACGCTGCTGTCCCTCGGATCCCGCTCTGGACCGAACTTCCTGCTCTCCCTCTGCTCTCTCACCGGACCGAAAGCCCTGCTGTCCCTCCTTTCTCGCTCTGGACTGAACTTCTCGCTCTCCCTCTGCTCCCTCACCGGACCGAACGCCCTGCTCTCCCTCCACTCCCATTCCAGACCGAACGCCTTGCTCTCCCTCCGCTCCCACTCCAGACTGAAACCACTGCTCTCCCTAAGGTCCCTCTCTGCACCGAACACCCTGCTCTCCCTCCGCTCCCTCTCCGGACCGAACACACTGCCCTGCCTCCACTCCCACTGCAGACCGAAAGCCCTGCTCTCCCTCCAGTCCCTCTCCAGACCGAATGCCCCACTCTCTATCTGCTCCCACTCTGGACTGAACGCCCCGCTATCACTCTCCGGACCCAACGCCCTTGTCTCCCTCCGCTCCCTCTCTGGACCGAAAGCACTGCTCTCCCTCTGATCAGGACAGATCTCCCTACTCCCCCTCTGCTCCCTGTCCGGACCGAATGCCCTGCTCTCCCTTGGTTCTGGACCGAACACCCAGCTCACCCTCCGCTCCCTCTCTGCACCGAAAGCACTGCTCTCCCTCTGATCCGGACAGATCTCCCTACTCCCCCTCTGCTCCCTGTCCAGACCGAATGCCCTGCTCTCCCTCGGTTCTGGACCGAACACCCAGCTCTCGCTCCACTCCCTCTCTGGACCGAACACCCTTATCTCCCTCCGCTCCGGACCGAAAGCCCTGCTATCCCTGCGATCTGGACCGAACGCCCTGCTCTCCCACCGCTCCCGCTCCGGACCGAACATCCCACTCTCCCTCCGCTCTTCTCTGGAGCGTACGCCCTGCTCTCTCTCTGCTCCCTCTCCAGAACGAACGCCCTGATCTCCTTCTGCTCCCTCTCCGGACTGAACGTCCTGCTCTCCCTCTGCTCCCACTCTGGAATGAAAGTCCTACTCTCTTTCCGCTCCTGCTCCTGACCGAATGCTCTGCTCTCCCTCTGCTTCCACTCTGGACCAGACGCCCTGCTCTCCCACCGCTCCCTCTTCGGACCGAACTCCCTGCTCATCCGCTGCGCCCTCTCTGGACCGAATACCCCACTCTCTATCCAATCCCGCTCCGGACCGAAAGCCCTGCTCTACCTCCGCTCCCTCTCTGGACCGAATGCCCTGCTGTCCCTCCGTTCCCGCTCTGGACTGAACTTCCCGCTCTCACTCTGCTCCCTCTCTGGACCGAACACCCTGCTCTCCCACCGCTCCCACTCCAGACCAAACGCTTGGCTCTCCCTCTGCTATCGTTCCGGACCGAATGCCCTGCCCTCCGCTCCCTCTCCGGACCGATCGCCCTGCTCTCCGTCCGCTCCAGTTCCGGACTGAACGCCCTGCTCTCCCTCCAACTGCTGCTCCGGACCGGATGCCCCACTCTTCTGCAGCCCCCTCTCTGGACCAAACGCCCGGCTCTCCTTCCGCTCCCTCTCTGCACCGAACGCCCTGCTCTCAATCCCTTCCCGCTCCGGACTGAAAACGCTGCTGTCCCTCGGATCCCGCTCTGGACCGAACTTCTCGCTCTCCCTCTGCTCTCTCACCGGACTGAACACCCAGCTCTCCCTCCGCTCCCACTCCAGACCGAACGCTCTCCTCTCCCTCTGCTACTCTTCCAGATCGAATGCCCTGCTGTCCGCTCCCTCACCGGACCGATCACCCTGCTCTCCGTCCACTCCCTCTCGAGACCGAACGCCCTACTCTCACTCCGCTCCGGCTCCAGACTGAACCCCCTGCTCTCCCTAGAGTCCATCTCTGCACTGAACGCCCTGCTTTCCCCCCACTCCCTCTCCGGACTGAACGCCCTGCTCTCCCTCCGCTCCTGCTCCAGACAGAACGCCCTACTCTCCCTCCACTCCCGCTCCAGACCGAACCCCCTGCTCTCCCTATTGTCCCTCTCTGCACCGAATGCCCTGCTCTCCCTCCAGTCCCGCACCGGACCGAACGCCCTGCTTTCCCTCCACTCCCGCTTCTGACCGAACGCCCTACTCTCCCTCCGCACCTGCTCTGCACCGAACGCCCTGCACTCCATCCACTTCCTCTCCGGACCGAACGCCCTGCTCTCCCACTGTGCCCTCTCTGGACCGAATGTCCAACTCTCTATCTGCTCCCGCTCCGGACCGAGTGTCCTGCTCTCCCTCCGCTTCCGCTCCGGACCGAGTGTCCTGCTCTCCCTCCGCACCCGCACTGGACCGAATGCGCTGCTCTCCCTCCGCTCCCTCTCTGGACCAAATGCCCTGCTCTCCCTCCATTCCCGCTCTGGACTGAACACGCTGCTGTCCCTCTGTTCCCGCTCTGGTCTGAACTACCTGCTCTACCTCTGCTCCCTCACCGGACTGAACGCTCTGCTCTCCCTCCGTTCCTGCTCTGGACCGAACTTCCTGCTCTCACTCTGCTCCCACTCCGGACCGATCACCCTGCTCTCCGTCGGCTCCCTCTCCGGACCGAACGCCCTACTCTCCCTCCGCTCCCGCTCCAGACTGTAATCCCCTGCTGTCCCTAGAGTCCCTCTCTGCACCGAACACCCTGCTTTCCCTCCACTCCCTCTCCGGAATGAACGCCCAACTCTCCCTCCACTCCCACTCCAGACCGAACCCCCTGCTCTCCCTATGGTCCCTCTCTGCACCGAACGCCTTGCTCTCCCTCCACTCCCACTCCAGACCGAACCCCCTGCTCTCCCTATGGTCCCTCTCTGCACCGAACGCCCTGCTCTCCCTCCATCTCCCTCTCTGGAAAGAACGCCCTACTCTCCCTCCACTCCCACTCCAGACCGAATGCCCTGCTCGCCCTCTGCTCCCTCTCCGGACTGAACGCCCTACTCTCCCTCCGCTCCCTCTATGCACCGAACACCCTGCTCTCAATCTGTTCCCGCTCCGGACCGAACGCCCTGCTCTCCCTCCACTCCTGCTCCAAACTGAATGCCCTACTCTCCCTCCGCACCGGCTCTGCACCGAACGCCCAGCTCTCCCGCCACTCCCTCTCCGGACCGAATGCCCTGCTCGCCCTCTGCTCCCTCTCCGGACTGAACGCCCTACTCTCCCTCCGCACCGGCTCTGCACCGAACGCCCAGCTCTCCCGCCACTCCCTCTCCGGACCGAATGCCCTGCTCGCCCTCTGCTCCCTCTCCGGACTGAATGCCCTACTCTCCCTCCGCTCCCGCTCCGGACCGAACGCCCTACTCTCCCTCCGTTCCCGCTCTGGACCGAACTTCCCGCTCTCCCTCTGCTCCCTCACCAGACCGAACGCCCTACTCTCCCTCTGCTCCCTCCCTGGACCGAACGCCCGGCTCTCCTTCCGCTCCCTCTCTGCACCGAACGCCCTGCTCTCAATCCGTTCCCGCTCTGGACTGAAAACGCTGCTGTCCCTCGGATCCCGCTCTGGACTGAACTTCTCGCTCTCCCTCTGCTCTCTCACCAGACCGAACGCCCTACTCTCCCTCTGCTCCCGCTCCAGACTGAACCCCCTGCTCTACCTACCGTCCCTCTCTGCACCGAACGCCCTGCTTTCCCTCCATTCCCTCTCCGGAACGAAAGCCCTGCTCTCCCTCCGCTCCTCCTCCGGACTGAATGCCCTGCTCTCCCTATGGTCCATCTCTGCACCGAATGCCCTGCTCTCCCTCCACTCCTGCTCCGGACCGAACACCCTACTCTCACTCCGCTCCTCCTCCGGACCGAATGCCCAGCACGCCATCCACTCCCTCTCCGGAATGAACGCCCTGCTCTCCCTCTGCTCTCGCTCCGGACTGAACGTCCCACTCTTCTGCAGCTCCCTCTCCGGACTGAACGCTCTTATCTCCCTCTGCTCCCTCTCCGGACCGAACACCCTGCTCTCCCTCCGCTCCCACTCCAGACCGAACGCCTTGCTTTCCCTCCGCTACCACTCCAGACCGAACGCTCTGCTCTCCATCTGCTACTGTTCCGGACCGAATGCCCTGCTGTCCGCTCCCGCTCCGGACCGAACGCCCTGCTCTCCCTCCGCTGCCTCTCCAGACTGAACGCCCTGCTCTCCCTCCAGTCCCTCTCCAGACCGAACGCCCCACTCTCTATTCGCTCCCACTCTGGACTGAACGCCCCGCTATCTCTCTCCGGACCCAACGCCCTTGTCTCCCTCCGCTCCCTCTCCGGAACGAAAGCACTGCTCTCCCTCCGATCCGGACAGATCTCTCTACTCCCCCTCTGCTCCCGCTCTGGACTGAATGCCCTGCTCTCCCTCGGCTCTGGACCGAACACCCAGCTCTCCCGATGCTCCCTCTCAGAACCGAACACCCTTATCTCCCTACGCTCCGGACCGAACGCCCTGCTCTCCATCCGCTCCCACTCCAGACCGAATGCTCTGCTCTCCCTCTGCTACTCTTCCAGACCGATTGCCCTGCTCTCCATCTGCTCCCTCTCCGGACCGAACGCCCTACTCTCCCTCTGCTCCCTCACCAGACTGAACCCCCTACTCTCCCTCCGCTCCTGCTCTGCACCGAACGCCCAGCTCTCCTTCCACTCCCTCTCCGGACCGAATGCCCTGCTCTCCCTCTGCTCCTGCTCCGGACCGAACGCCCTGCTCTCCCTCGGTCTCCCGCTCCAGACCAAACGCCCCACTCTACTTCCGCTCCCTCTCTGCATCAAACGCCCTGCTCTCAATCCGTTCCCGCTCTGGACTGAAAACGCTGCTGTCCCTCCGATCCCACTCTGGACCGAATTTCCCGCTCTCCCTCTGCTTCCTCACCGGACCGAACACCCTGCTCTCCCTCCGCTCCCACTCTGGACCAAACTTCTCGCTCTCCCTCTGTCCTCTCACTGGACCGAACACCCTGCTCTCCCTTTGCTCCCACTGCAGACCGAAAGCCCTGCTCTCCCTCCAGTCCCTCTCCAGACCGAATGCCCCACGCTCTATCCGCTCCCACTCTGGACTGAACGCCCCGCTATCTCTCTCCGGACCCAACGCTCTTGTCTCCCTCCGCTCCCTCTCCGGACCGAAAGCACTGCTCTCCCTCTGATCCGGACAGATCTCCCTACTCCCCCTCTGCTCCCTGTCCGGACAGAATGCCCTGCTCTCCCTCGGCTCTGGACCGAACACCCAGCTCTCCCTCCGCTCCCTCTCTGGACCGAACACCCTTATCTCCTTCCGCACCGGACCGAACGCACAGCTATCCCGGCGATCTGGACCAAATGCCCTGCTCTCCCACCGCTCCCGCTCCGGACCAAACATCCCACTCTCCCTCCGCTCTTCTCTGGAGCGAACGCTGTGCTCTCTCTCTGCTCCCTCTCTGGACCAAACGCCTGCTATTCCTCTGCATCATCTCCGGGCCGAACGCTCTGCCCTGCCTCCGCTCCGGACTGAACGCTCTGCTCTCCCGCTGCTCCCTCTGCGGACCGAACGCCTTGCTCTCCCCCGACTCCCTCTCCGGACTGAACACCCTGCTCTCACCCCACTCCCTCTCCAGAACGAATGCCCTGCTCTCCCTCTGCTCCCTCTCCGGACTGAACGTCCTGCTCTCCCTCTGCTCCCACTCTGGAATGAAAATCCTGCTCTCCTTCCGCTCCTGCTCCTGACCGAATGCTCTGCTCTCCCTCCGCTCCCACACTGGACCAGATGCCCTGCTCTCCCACCGCTCCCTCTTCGGACCGAACTCCCTGCTCTCCCGCTGCACCCTCTCCGGACCGAATACCCCGCTCTCTATCTGCTCCCTCTCCGGACCGAATGTCCTGCTCTCCCTCCGCTCCTGCACCAGACCGAAAGCCCTGCTCTCCCTCCGTACCCGCTCTGGTCTGAACTACCCGCTCTCACTCTGCTCCCTCACTGGACCGAATGCCCTGCTCTCACTCTGCTCCGTCTCTGGACCGAACAGCCTGCTCTCCCTCCTCTCCCACTCCAGACCGAACGCTTGGCTCTCCCTCTGCTACTGTTCCGGACCGAATGCCCTGCTGTCCACTCCCTCTCCGGACCGATCGCCCTGCTTTCCGTCCGCTCCCTCTCCGGACCAATCGCCCTACTAACCGTCCGCTCCATCTCCAGACTTAACGCTCTGCTCTCCCTCCGCTCCCTCTCTGGTCCGAACGCCCTGCTCTCCCAGAGCTCCCTCTTTGGACCGAACTCCCTGGTCTCCCGCTGCGCCCTCTCTGGACTGAATTGCCCGCTCTCTATCCGCTCCCGCTCCGGACCGAATGTCCTGCTCTCCATCCGCTCCTCCTCCAGACCGAATGCCCTGCTTTCCCTCCACTCCCTCTCCGGACCGAAAGCCCTGCTTTCCCTCCACTCCCTCTCCGGACCGAACGCCCTGCTTTCCCTCCACTCCTGCTCCGGACCGAACACCCTACTCTCCCTCCGCTCCTGCTCTGCACCGAACGCCCAGCACTCCATCCACTCCCGCTCCGGACCGAACGCCCTGCTCTCCCTCCAACTCCCGCTCCGGACTGAACGTCCCACTCTTCTGCAGCCCCCTCTCTGGACCAAACGCCCGGCTCTCCTTCCGCTCCCTCTCTGCACCGAACGCCCTGCTCTCAATCCGTTCCCGCTCTGGACTGAAAACGCTGCTGTCCCTCGGATCCCACTCTGGACTGAACTTCCCGCTCTCCCTCTGCTCTCTCCGGACCGAACGCCCTGCTCTCCCTCCGCTCCCACTCTGGACCGAACGTCTCGCTCTCCCTTTGCTCTCTCACCAGACGGAAAGCCATGCTGTCGCTCCGCTCCCGCTCTGGACTGAACTTCCCGCTCTCCCTCTGCTCCCTCACCGGACCGAACGCCCTGCTCTCCCTCCGCTCCCACTTCAGACTGAAACCACTGCTCTCCCTAAGGTCCCTCTCTGCACCGAACACCCTGCTCTCCCTCCGCTCCCGCTCCAGACCGGACTGAATGCCCTGCTCTCCCTCCACGCCCTCTCCGGACCGAACACACTGCCCTGCCTCCACGCCCACTGCAGACCAAAGGCCCTGCTCTCCCGTCGTTCCTTCTCCAGACTGAATGCCCCACTCTCTATCCGCTCCCACTCTGGACCTAACGCCCCGCTATCACCGTCCGGAACCAACGCCCTTGAAACCCTCCGCTCCCTCTCCAGACCAAAAGCACTGCTCTCCCTCTGATCCGGACAGATCTCCCTACTCCCCCTCTGCTCCCTGTCCCGACCGAATGCCCTGCTCTCCCTCGGCTCTGGACCGAACACCAGCTCTCCCTCCGCTCCGTCTCTGGACCGAACACCCTTATCTCCCTGCACTCTGGACCGAACGCCCTGCTATCCCTGCGATCCGGACCGAACGCCCTGCTCTCCCACCGCTCTCGTCCGGACCAAACATCCCACTCTCCCTCCGCTCTTCTCTGGAGCGTACGCCCTGCTCTCTCTCTGCTCCCTCTCCGGACCAAACGCCTGCTATTCCTCTGCATCATCTCCGGGGCGAACGCTCTGCCCTGCCTCCGCTCCGGAACGAATGCTCTGCTCTCCCGCTGCTCCCTCTGCGGACCGAATGCCTTGCTCTCCCACCACTCCCGCTCCGTCCAAACACCCTGCTCTCACCCTACTCCCTCTCCGGACTGAACGTCCTGCTCTCCCTCTGCTCCCACTATGGAATGAAAGTCCTACTCTCTTTCCGCTCCTGCTCCTGACCGAACGCTCTGCTCTCCCTCCGCTCCCACACTGGACCAGACGCCCTGCTCTCCCACCGCTCCCTCTTCGGACCGAACTCCCTGCTCTCCCGCTGCGCCCTCTCTGGACCGAATACCCCGCTCTCTATCCGCTCCCGCTCCGGACCGAATGTCCTGCTCTCCCTCCGCTCCCGGACCAGACTGAAAGCCCTGCTCTCCCTCCGCTCCCTCTCTGGACCGAATTCCCTGCTCTCCGTCCATTCCCGCTCTGGACTGAACACGCTGCTGTCCCTCCGTACCCGCTCTGGTCTGAACTACCCGCTCTCCCTCTGCTCCCTCTCTGGACCAAATGCCCTGCTCTCACTCTGCTCCGTCTCTGGACCGAACAGCCTGCTCTCCCTCCGCTCCCACTCCAGACCAAACGCTTGGCTCTCCCTCTGCTACTGTTCCGGTCCGAATGCCCTGCTGTCCACTCCCTCTCCGGACCGATCGCCCTGCTTTCCGTCCGCTCCTGCTCCGGACCAATCGCCCTACTAACCGTCCGCTCCCTCTCCGGACTTAACGCCATGCTCTCCCTCCGCTCCCTCTCTGGTCCGAACGCCCTGCTCTCCCTATGGTCCATCTCTGCACCGAATGCCCTGCTCTCCATCCAGTCCCTCTCCGGACCGACCGCCCTGCTTTCCCTCCACTCCTGCTCCGGACCGAACACCCTACTCTCCCTCCGCTCCTGCTCTGCACCGAACGCCCAGCACTCCATCCACTCCCTCTCCGGAATGAACGCCCTGCTCTCCCTCTGCTCCCGCTCCGGACTGAACGTCCCACTCTTCTGCAGCTCCCTCCCTGGACCGAACGCCCGGCTCTCCTTCCGCTCCCTCTCTGCACCGAACGCCCTGCTCTCAATCCGTTCCCACTCTGGACTGAAAATGCTGCTCTCCCTCCGCTCCCACTCTGGACTGAACTTCCCACTCTCCCTCTGCTCCCTCACCAGATCGAACGCCCTGCTCTCCCTCCGCTCCCGCTCTGGACTGAACTTCCCGCTCACCCTCCGCTCCCATTCCAGACCGAACGCCTTGCTCTCCCTCCGCTCCCACTTCAGACTGAAACCACTGCTCTCCCTAAGGTCCCTCTCTGCACCGAACACCCTGCTCTCCCTCCGCTCCCGCTCCAGACCGGACTGAATGCCCTGCTCTCCCTCCACGCCCTCTCCGGACCGAACACACTGCCCTGCCTCCACGCCCACTGCAGACCAAAGGCCCTGCTCTCCCGTCGTTCCTTCTCCAGACTGAATGCCCCACTCTCTATCCGCTCCCACTCTGGACCTAACGCCCGGCTATCACCGTCCGGAACCAACGCCCTTGAAACCCTCCGCTCCCTCTCCGGACCGAAAGCACTGCTCTCCCTCTGATCCGGACAGATCTCCCTACTCCCCCTCTGCTCCCTGTCCCGACCGAATGCCCTGCTCTCCCTCGGCTCTGGACCGAACACCCTGCTCTCCCACCGCTCCCGCTCCGGACCAAACATCCCACTCTCCCTCCGCTCTTCTCTGGAGCGTACGCCCTACTCTCTCTCTGCTCCCTCTCCGGACCAAATGCCTGCTATTCCTCTGCATCATCTCCGGGGCGAACGCTCTGCCCTGCCTCCGCTCCGGACCGAATGCTCTGCTCTCCCTCCACTCCCACTCTGGACCAGACGCCCTGCTCTCACACCGCTCCCTCTTCGGACCGAACTCCCTGCTCTCCCTCCGCTCCTGCTCCAGACCGAATGCTCTGCTCTCCCTCTGCTACTCTTCCAGACAGAATGCCCTGCTGTCCGCTCCCTCTCCGGACCGATCGCCCTGCTCTCCGTCCACCCCGTCTCTGGACCGAACGCCCTGCTCTCCCTCTGCTCCCGCTACGGACCGAACGCCCTGCTCTCCCTATGGTCCCTCTCTGCACCGAATGCCCTGCTCTCCCTCCAGTCCCTCTCCGGACCGAACGCCCTGCTTTCCCTCCACTCCTGCTCCGGACCGAACACCCTACTCTCCCTCCGCTCCTGCTCTGCACCGAACGCCCAGCACTCCATCCACTCCCTCTCCGGAATGAACGCCCTGCTCTCCCTCTGCTCTCGCTCCGGACTGAACGCCCCACTCTACTGCAGCTCCCTCCCTGGACCGAACTTCCCGCTCTCCCTCTGCTCCCTCACCAGACCGAACGCCCTACTCTCCCTCTGCTCCCGCTCCAGACTGAACCCCCTGCTCTCCCTACCGTCCCTCTCTGCACCGAACGCCCTGCTTTCCCTCCATTCCCTCTCCGGAACGAAAGCCCTGCTCTCCCTCCACTCCCGTTCCTGACCGAACGCCCTGCTCTCCCTGTGGTCCATCTCTGCACCGAATGCCCTGCTCTCCCTCCAGTCCCTCTCCGGAATGAACGCCCTGCTCTCCCTCTGCTCCCGCTCCGGACCGAACGCCCCACTCTACTGCAGCTCCCTCTCTGGACCGAACGCCCGGCTCTCAATCCGTTCCCGCTCTGGACTGAAAACGCTGCTGTCCCTCCGATCCCACTCTGGACCGAATTTCCCGCTCTCCCTCTGCTCCCTCACCGGACCGAACGCCCTGCTCTCCCTCCACTCCCACTCTGGACCGAACTTCTCGCTCTCCCTCTGCTCTCTCACCGGACCGAACGCCCTGCTCTCCCTCCACTCCCGCTCTGGACTGAACTTCTCGCTCTCCCTCTGCTCCCTCACCGGACTGAACGTCCTGCTCACCCTCCACTCCCATTCCGGACCGAACGCCTTGCTCTCCCTCTGCTCCCACTTCAGACTGAAACCACTGCTCTCCCTAAGGTCCCTCTCTGCACCGAACGCCCTGCTCTCCCTCCACTCCCGCTCTGGACTGAACTTCCCGCTCTCCCTCTGCTCCCTCACCGGACCGAATGCCTTGCTCTCCCTCCGCTCCCACTCCAGACTGAAACCACTGCTCTCCCTAAGGTCCCTCTCTGCACCGAACACCCTGCTCTCCCTCCGCTCCCACTCCAGACCGGACTGAATGCCCTGCTCTCCCTCCACGCCCTCTCCGGACCGAACACACTGCCCTGCCTCCGCTCCCGCACCAGACCGAAAGCCCTGCTCTCCCTCCAGTCCCTCTCCAGACTGAATGCCCCACTCTCTATCCGCTCCCACTCTGGACTGAACGCCCCGCTATCACTCTCCGGACCCAACGCCCTTGTCTCCCTCCGCTCCCTCTCCGGAACGAAAGCACTGCTCTCCCTCCGATCCGGACAGATCTCCCTACTCCCCCTCTGCTCCCTGTCCGGACCGAATGCCCTGCTCTCCCTTGGTTCTGGACCGAACACCCAGCTCTCCCTCCTCTCCCTCTCTGCACCGAAAGCACTGCTCTCCCTCTGATCCGGACAGATCTCCCTACTCCCCCTCTGCTCCCTGTCCAGACCGAATGCCCTGCTCTCCCTCGGCTCTGGACCGAACACCCAGCTCTCCCTCCGCTCCCTCTCTGGACCCAACACCCTTATCTCCCTCCGCTCCGGACCGAACACCCAGCTCTCCCTCCGCTCCCTCTCTGGACCCAACACCCTTATCTCCCTCCGCTCCGGACCGAACGCCCTGCTATCCCTGCGATCCGGACCGAACGCCCTGCTGTCCCACCGCTCCCGCTCCGGACCAAACATCGCACTCTCCCTCCGCTCCCTCTCTGGACCAAATGCCCTGCTCTCCCTCCATTCCCGCTCTGGACTGAACACGATGCTGTCCCTCCATTCCCGCTCTGGTCTGAACTACCCGCTCTCCCTCTGCTCCCTCACCGGACCGAACGCCCTGTTCTCCCTCCGCTCCTACTCTGGAACGAACGCCCTACTCTCCCTCCACTCCCACTCCAGACCGAACTACCTGCTCTCCCTATGGTCCCTCTCTGCACCGAATGCCCTGCTCTCCCTCCAGTCCCGCTCCGGACCGAACGCCCTGCTTTCCATCCACTCCTGCTCCGGACCGAACACCCTACTCTCCCTCCGCTCCTGCTCTGCACCGAACGCCCAGCACTCCATCCACTCCCTCTCCGGACCGAACGCCCTGCTCTCCCTCCGCTCCCGCTCCGGACCGAACGCACTACTCTCCCTTCGTTCCCGCTCCAGACCGAACGCCCTGCTCTCCCTCTGCTCCCTCTCTGCACCGAACGCCCGGCTCTCAATCCGTTCCCACTCTGGACTGAAAACGCTGCTGTCCCTCCGATCCCACTCTGGACCGAACTTCCCGCTCTCCCTCTGCTCTCTCACCGGACCGAATGCCCTGCTCACCCTCCGCTCCCTCTCCGGACCGAACACCGTACTCTCCCTCCACTCTGGACGAACACCTGCTCTCCTTCTTCTCCCGCTCTGGACGAACACCCTGCTCTCCCTCCGCTCTGGACAAACCCCCTGCTCTCCCTCCGCTCTGGACGAACGCCCTGCTCTCCCTCCGCTCCCGCTCCGGACCGAACACCCTGCTCTCCCTCCTCTCTGGACGAACCCCCTGCTCTCCCTCCGCTCTGGACGAACCCCCTGCTCTCCCTCCACTCTGGACGAATGCCCTGCTCTCCCTCGGTTCCCGCTCCGGACCGAATGCCCTGCTCTCCCCCTCCGCTCCTTCTCCGGACCGAACGCCCTGCTCACCTTACGGTCCCTCTCTGCACCGAATGCCCTCCTCTCCCTCCAACTCCCGCTCCGGACCGAACGCCTTGCTCTCCCTCCAACTCCCGCTCTGGACCAAACGCCCCAATCTACTGCAGTTCCCTCTCAGGACCGAATGCCCTGCCCTGCCTCCGCTCCCGACCCAACGCCCTGCTCTCCCGCTGCTCCCTCTCCAGACCGAACACCCTGCTCTCCGTCCGCTCCCTCTCCAGACCGAACCCCCAGGTCTCCCTACGGCCCCTCTCTGGACCAAACACCCCGCTCTCCCTCTGCTCCCGCTCCGGACCAACCGCCCCACTCTACTGCAGCTCCCTCTCTGGACCGAACACCTGGCTCTCCTTCCGCTCCCGCTCCAGACCGAACGCCCTGCTTACCCCCCGCTCCCTCTCTGGACCGAACGCCCTTATCTCCCTCCAAACCTGCTCCAGACCGAACGTCCTGCTCTCCCGCCGTTAGCTCTCCAGACCGAATAACCCACTTTCTATCTGCTCCCACTCTGGACTGAACGCCCCGCTATCACTCTCCGACCGAACGCCCTTGTCTCCCTCCGCTCCCTCTCCGGACCGAAAGCCCTGCTCTCCCTCCAGTCCCTCTCCAGACCGAATGCCCCACTCTCTATCCGCTCCCACTCTGGACTGAACGCCCCGCTATCTCTCTCCGGAACCAACGCCCTTGTCTCCCTCCGCTCCCTCTCCGGACCGAAAGCACTGCTCTCCCTCCGATCCGGACAGATCTCCCTACTCCCCCTCTGCTCCCTGTCCGGACCGAATGCCCTGCTCTCCCTCGGCTCTGGACCGAACAACCAGCTCTCCCACCACTCCATCTCTGGACCGAACACCCTTATCTCCCTCCGCTCCGGACCGAACGCCCAGCTATCCCTGCGATCCGGACCGAACGCCCTGCTCTCTCTCTACTCCCTCTCCGGACCAAACGCCCTGCTCTCCCTCCACTCCCTCTCCGGACCAAATGGCCTGCTCTCCCGCTGCTCCCTCTCCGGACCGAACACCCTGCTCTCCCTCCACTCCCTCTCCGGACCGAACGCCCTGCTCTCCCTCCACTCCCTCTCCGGACCGAACACCCTGCTCTCCCTCCACTCCCTCTCCGGACCGAACGCCCTGCTCTCCCTCCACTCCCTCTCCGGACCAAATGGCCTGCTCTCCCTCCACTCCCTCTCCGGACCGAACACCCTGCTCTCCCTCCACTCCCTCTCCGGACCAAATGGCCTGCTCTCCCGCTGCTCCCTCTCTGGACCGAACCCCCTGGTCTCCCTACGGCCCTTCTCTGCAACGAATGCCCTGCTCTCCCTCCAGTCCCTCTCTGGACCTAACGGCCTGCTCTCCCTCTGCTCCCGCTCCGGACCGAACACCCTGCTCTCCCTCCATCTCCCGCTCCGGACCAAAGGCCCCGCTCTCCCTCCAAATCCCGCTCCGGACCGAACGCCCCACTCTACTGCAGCTCCCTCTCTGGACCGAACACCTGGCTCTCCTTCCGCTCCCACTGCAGACCGAAAGCCCTGCTCTCCCGTCGTTCCCTCTCCAGACCAAATGACCTGCTCTCACTCCGCTCCCTGTCCGGACTGACTGCCCTGCTCTCCCTCCACACCCTCTCTGGACCGAACACACTGCCCTGCCTCCGCTCCCACTGCAGACCAAAAGACCTGCTCTCCCGTCGTTCCCTCTCCAGACCGAACACCCCACTCTCTATCCGCTCCCACTCTGGACTGAACGCCCCGCTATCACTCTCCGGACCGAACGCCCTTGTCTCCCTCCGCTCCCTCTCCGGACCGAAAGCACTGCTCTCCCTCCGATCCGGACAGATCTCCCTACTCCCCCTCTGCTGCCTGTCCGGACCGAATGCTCTGCTCTCCCTCGGTTCTGGACCGAACACCCAGCTCACCCTCCGCTCCCTCTCTGGACCCAACACCCTTATCTCCCTCCGCTCCGGACCGAACGCCCTGTTATCCCTGCGATCTGGTCCGAACGCCCTGCTCTCCCACCGCTCTCACTCCGGATCGAACATCCCACTCTCCCTCCGCTCTTCTCAGGAACGAACGCCCTGCTCTCTCCCAGCTCCCTCTCTGGACCAAACACCTGCTATTCCTCTGCATCATCTCCAGATCAAACGTTCTGCCCTGCCTCCGCTCCCTCTCCGGACCGAATGCTCTGCTCTCCCGCTGCTCCATCTCCGGACCGAATACCCTGCTCTCCCTCCACTCCCTCTCTGGACCGAACGTCCTGCTCTCCTTCTGCTCCCACTATGGAATGAAAGTCCTGCTCTCCCCCCAGTCCCTCTCCGGACCGATTGCCCTACTAACCGTCCGCTCCCGCTCCGGACCGAATGCCCCGCTCTCTGTCTGCTCCCACTCCGGACCGAGTGTCCTGCTCTCCCTCCGCACCCGCACTGGACCGAACACGCTGCTCTCCCTCCGCACCCGCACTGGACCGAACACGCTGCTCTCCCTCCACTCCCTCTCTGGACCGAATGTCCTGCTCTCCCTCCACTCCCACTCCGGACCG